>NC_056726.1:314820365-314825365 GCF_019279795.1 Protopterus annectens
TGTGTTTGTATGTATATATATATATATATATATATATATATATATATGTATATATATATATATATATATATATATATATATATATATATATATATATATATATATATATATATATATATATATATATATATATATATGTGTGTATATATATATATATATATATATATATATATATATATATATATATATATATATATATATGGGTCTACTTTACATGGTCGACTTTTCAGAAAGTCGACTTTTATATGGCCGAGACCATATGATCGACTTTCAAAAAGCCGACCATGTAAAATAAACAAAAAACACACAACAAACACCTTTCAACTTTTAGCAGGGAGGCAAGCCCGCCTGCACCCCCCGTGGTCCCATCCCACACCCCCCATAACTTAAATATACCAACTCTGAGATCACACTACAGTGGGGAAGAAGGAAATTTTCCCATTCTGCCCTGTACGGAGATAGCGGTTCCCCATGGTCGGCTTTTCAAAAGTCGATCATATGGTCTCGGCCATATGAAAGTCGACTTTCTGACAATTCGACCTTGTGAAGGGAGCCTATAGATATATATATATATATATATATATTTATACCATTATCGTCAGCCCCCTTTTCCCATTTTCTACATGAGGTCAGGGTATTGTGCTGTTGTCATCTCTCTTGATTCAATGCCACACTCCTGCCTTCTTCAACACTCATACTGGACTGTTGCAGATTTTCTTTCACACAATCCATCCACCTCTTTGGTGGACATCCTTGTTTTCTCTTACCTTCTTCCTGTTTGTTCCAAATCTTCTTCACCAAATTGTCTTCTGCTTTTCTGCATGTGTCCAAACTACTGTAATCTGTTCTCTTTGATCTTTTCTGCAATCGAAGCTACTTTGGCTTCTGCTCTTATGTCTTCATTTCTTCATCTGTTCCACAGTGTTCATCCTTCCACCCTTCTCAGGCACTTCATTTCCATCGCCTCTAGCTTCCTCATCTGCTCTAACTTTACTGCCCAGTTTTCTGTACCATACAGTAGTACTGGTTGCACCACTGTCTTGTACACATTGCTTTTCATCTTCTTTGGCATTCTTCTGTCATAGACTACACCTGAGATTCTATGCCATTTGGCTGGAGGCCCTCTGATTCTAGCATTGACCTCTTCATTTAGACTTCCTTTCTCCTCAATCACCCCTCCCAGATACTTCTTTTTACCTGTTTCACTATCTTCCCTTCTATCTCAGTTCTCAGCTACTTCTGGTTTCCCCAATTTGCTGCCATTACCACTGTCTTATTTGTGCTTAGTTTCATCTCATGTGCCTTCAGTTTCACATTCCATTCCCCGATTCTTTGCTGAAGTTCTTGCTAAGAGACTTCCTGTAATGCCACCTTGTCTGCATACAGCAACTTTGTTGATCTGTCCCCTCTGACCTGTTTGCTAAAGTAGTCCATCACCAGTATGAACTGCAGTAGACTCAGAGCTGAACCCTGGTGCAAACCCACTCCCACTGGGAACCGCTCTGTGAGACCAATCACTGTTCGTATTTGAGTCATTGGGTCCTTGTACACAGTCTGCACTAATTCTTCCAATGCTTCTGGGACTTTGGACCATCTCAGTATTGCCCAAATTAGCTTTCTTGGAACCTTGTCTTATATTTTCTCCAATTCTAGGAATGCCCAGTTGTATTCTTTCCTCATCTCTAGCTTCTTCTAAACTATCTGTCTCACTGTAAAAATCGTGTCAGTTGTGCTGCATCCTGATCTGAATCTGAACCGCTCATCTCCCATCCTACATTCTACTACTCTGCATATCTGTTTATCAGTCATCTCCAGAATTTTCATGCAATGTGACAGGAGTTTGTTGCCCACAGTTGTGGATGTCCCCTTTGTTCTTGTAAACTGACATGAGTATGCTTATTCTCCAGTCATCTGGGATACGCCTTTCTCTCCACACTGCTATGAGTGCCATCAGAAGCCATTTCTTCCCTATCTCACCCAGCATCTTTATCACATCTGCTGTGACCTCACCTGAGCATGCTGCTTTCCCTGACTTCATTTTCCTTTGTGCCATTCTTACTTCTTCTATGGTGGGCTCTCCTTGTCTCATCATAGGCTGTTTCTGGGGCAGTACAGCTTCTGTGGTGTTTTCTTCATTCAGAAGCTGCTGGAAATACTCCTTCCATCTGCCTTTGATGTCCTGTGAACTGGTGAGCTGGTTGTTGCTGGCACTTTACAATGGGTGTCTAACTATCATCTTTATCTTTCTGTCTTTGTCTTGCAACCGGATATAGTTTCTTTGTGCCACCTATTCACTTTCCAGGAGCTGATGGAGTTCCTCTGATGCCTTGTTCTTTGCTATTGGAACTCCTTTCTTACCTTTTTTGCTAGCCTGGTTGGTCTTTTCTAACACCCACTTTTTCCTGAACTCCTTCTTTCTTTTCATGACTTCCTGGACTTCTGCATTCGACCATCAGCTTTCCTTATTCCTGTTGTCCCATCCATGTGGACCCAAGAAGTCATACTCTCCTGTTCTGTCCTTATTTCCATACCTGGCTTGGCCACATATCATTTCTGTACTACTCACACATGCTGTTTTGAGGCACTGCCATTTTTCTTCTGCTCCACCTATTTTCTCCTCTTCTTGAGCTGCTAGAGCACTGAGCAATTTCTTGAACTGTTGTACTTTCTCTTCAGTCAACTTCCAGGTCTTCAGCCTGTTCTCTGTTGACCTTAGAGCCCTCTCTGAACACTGCTTCCAGATGATTGTGGCAACCAGTGGATTATGCTGTGGGCCGACTGTTTCACTGGGGATGACTTTGCAATCATTGGTTCTACCCCAGTGCCCTTTTTCTTACCAGGAGGAAGTCTACCTGAGTTGCATGTTGGGCACTCTTGTATGTGATCTTGTGGCTGTCTCTCTTTCTGAACCATATATTGGCTACTATCAAGTTATTTGCCAGACAGAAGTCTGGAATGGCCTCTTTTTCTTAATTCTTGTTGCCCCACCTATGTGGACTCAAGCAGTCCTCGTATCCTGTTCTGTCTGTCCCAATATGTACATTCAAGTCACCCATTATCAACACCAATTCATGTTGTCCTGCTTTATCTAGTAGGCCCTGCACCTGCTGTCTGAATGCACTCTTTTCCTCACTATCACAACCCTGCTGTGGGGCATAGGCTGAGATTATAAATACTGCCTTATCATTACACTGAAGTTTGATTGCCATGAGTCTGTCACTAATTTTGATAATATCCCTCAGCCTCTCTCTCACCACAGTTCCCAAACTACTTCTAGCCTATCTTCCTCCTGAGTAGTACACTCTGGATACCAAGCCAAGTGGCTTTGCTGCACTTCCCTTCCATCTTGTCTCATGGATACATAGGATGTCCAGCCTCCTCCATAGCATCATGTCACCCACTTCAAAACTGTGTCCTGTCAGTGAACCTACATTAAGTGTAGCAATTCTCAGTTCATATTTGGTAGGTTGATTGTTTGTACATCCATCTTTTGCTCAGCAGAGGTATCCCAGGTAACCCCATCTGGGCAATTAGACACTGGCCATCCAGTAGGTTATTGACCCAGAGCTGCTGGGATTTATGGCAGAATCGCACTGGGCAATAGGGAACATGCATCCATCCCACCATTAGCATGGATTCCTGGTGTAGGCTGGGTCCTCAACCCACTTATCACTGGTATCTACCCATGCCCATTCGGTGACATTAATCAACATGACCAAATTACCTAGAGCTATATTTTACACCATTGAGTGGCTAGCTCTACCAGGGCATGCAGTTTGTGATCCATTTTCTACTGTCTTGAGGATACTGCACAGTAGATGCCCAAAGCAGTTGGTCTGTACAACTCTTCCCCTTATAGGATACCGTGTAGAGTCTGTGCTGCTGCTCACAGCTCTAGTCATTGGGAAGTTTGAGATAGAAACACTCAGCATGTTTGACGGAGGTGGGAGCAACCCCACAGAGACACAGGGAGAACATACAAACTCCAAACAGGCATTGCCTGGAGGTCAGGACTGAACCATGTATCTTGTACATGGGAGGCAAAGACCTTAACCACTACTAATTAAGGAACACACTCATGAACTCAATATCTTAAAGACCACCTTTTTAAAACTGGTCTAATTGATAAAGTATCATTCAACCCATAGAACATTGTAGCATTCCTTCTGGTGATCAGTTTATATTCCACTTTTTCAATTTTATTTATAATATCATCACTTCGTATATTATGAGGAACCAGCTGTATAACCATAACAAGAAAACTATTGCTCCATTCCTTTATCAGTGGCATGTTTGGCCAATGCATTTTTCATATGCAGTTATTTCAGTTAATAATTATGTTCAATAATTAATTCCCTTAATGTTGTTTTGGTTTTACCAATATAGAAACAAGGATATTTTATACAATGTGCCAAGTAAACTACGTTCTGGGACCCACAACTAGCATAAAACTGAAATTGATATTGTGCAGTAGGATATACAAATAAAGACAATGAATCTATATATTGGCAGTAATTACTTGCGTGACATTGCAAAGTTCCATGCCTTAGGTTCACAGTAAAATATGCATTTTCCTTACAGCATAACTGTTGCTTAAGATTACATTTATTTTTAAAGGCAAATTGTGGTGAATAACCCATTATTCCCTTAATTATGGTGTCAATAATATTGCAAACCAACTCTATATTCCTCAAATGAATTAATGGGAATTTCATTGTATCCATACAAGTTGCTTAACCATTTTATCATATGATTCTCCAAAAATGGAGGTGCTATTTATCTCTCTAGCTTAACTTGATTCATTGCTTTGATCACCTTATCCTGCTTATAGACTTGTTGTACAAAGCCATTTCTAACTTACTAACCACATTTTCAAGTTGGTCATCCTCACTAGTTAACCTTGAAGCACATAAAACTGTCATCTCCTGATGTTATTCTGCATGTATTTAGGAAAGCAGTTTGTTTGCATTCCTTAACATGTCTTTTTGTAGTTAACAAAT
>NC_056726.1:314827865-314940365 GCF_019279795.1 Protopterus annectens
AACTGAACCTCTAGCTTCCTACATAGACATTATGACCAAGGACATCCTGGAAAGGTTGCCACATATCTTAAAAGATTCATGGCACTGTTTGGACTGCCTCAGAACTTTGTCTCATGATGATCTGGGGGATTTTTTGTTGGTCACTATTGATGTTATCAATTTATTTTCAGTGATTTCCCATGATTGTGGGCTCGACTGGTTTAGGAAGAGCTTGGACAAACATACCAACTTGCACCAGACCAAGAAGGACCTATTGGTGGATCTGTTGCAAATGGTACTGGAGAACAATTTTGTAGGTTTTGAGGATGAGTATTACAGACAGTCCACAGGGGTGGCTATGGGTGCTAAATGTGCACGCATTTATGCCAACCTCGTTTTAGCAGAATGGGAAGACCAGTTTGTGTTGAAATCTGATTATAAAGCTAAGATGCCTATCTATTTTAGATTTTTGGATGATATTTTGCTTTTTTGGAAGGGCACACTTGACGAACTGGAAGAATTTATTTTATGTTTGAACAACACGACTACATTCTTAAAATTTACACACAAGGTTGGCAAGATGAGTATTGATTATCTGGATTTACAATTATATATTAAACATGGTAAAATAGAATCAAGATTATACAGAAAGAAAACTTACAGCAATTCATTTGTACATTATAGTAGTTGTCACCCTGCCTATGTTAAGAGAAATGTTGTTAAGGGCCAAATGATCAGGTTGTCTTGTATTATTAGTGAGGATGATGTCTTTACAGTTGAACTGGACATATTGAAGGACTTATTTGTCCAAAGAGGTTATCCCATTGATATACTTTTGTCGCTTCAACATGAAATATTTAGAAGAAGGTCTACTGACTTTGTTCCAATTTTGCTTGACACACACAGGTTATGTGACAAAGTCACCAACCATAAAGATGTGCCTGATAGAAACAATACGCCAACAGGAATGGTATTACAACACAATAGGTTACCACCTGAAACTAAAGATGTTATTTACGGTGCTTGGGAAAGCCTCATCCCTGCAGACTTACACAACATACTTGGTAAATGTCCCACATTTATTAATAGTAGAGGTTCAAATTTAAAAGACCTACTAGAGAAGACCCCTAGATCCTTTGGACAAAGACCAGCTACTATGGCCAAATGTGGCAATTGCAAGGCCTGTAAATTTATTAATGATGGTCCCTATGTTTGTCTAGGTAGTTTTAAGAGAACTTTGAAGAGCCCTGGTTACTGCACCTGTAACACAAGTATGGTCATTTATGCTGCCACTTGTTTATCTTGCCCAGCATTCTATATAGGTATGACTACCAGGAAGTTGAGACAAAGAATATTAGAACATTACAGGGACATAAAAAACAAGAAAGCCACTAATTCATTGTATGTACACACGAATCATTGTTCAAACTTTAAAAAGTTTATTTTTTTTGTTATTGACAGGCTATATACAAAGGATTTTGCGGGGGACTTTAAAACCATGTTGGAAATAAGGGAATGTCTTTGGCAACTGAGACTTGATGCCAGCAATGCCCCTGGTATCAATGATGCACTATCCCTAGCATGTATTTTAAGATACAAGGCAGCTTGTATATAATATACAACTATGTAAATTTAAATATTTTAACAGATATGTTTTTTGTTTTATATGGAATGTTTATCACTGCACACACTGCTTTTTATGATTTATTTTGGTTTATTTATTTATTCTGGGTAGCTATTACTTACTTGAGATTCTAGCAAACAAGGTATTGTTGAGCAGGACTTAAGATTTGGTGAATAGGAACTTTAGGGGATAATTGTTTAATTTAACTACCCTCCTGCTTTTTCATCATTGATTAATCAAGCACTTATTAATAGTTGTATTTAAAGGTTGTTTTTACTGAAGTTAACTGACTCTGAAGATGCCCATGAGGGTGAAAACACTTAGTTCAAGTTGCTGTTTTTTTATTTCTTCATTCATCAAATTATGGATTAATAAAGGTTTTGTGAGGTTACATGTTATGTTACCTTAGTGCCTTTTTGTTTATATATATATGTATGTATACAGCAGATTTTTAAAAGTTTTAATCACCTAGCATATAACAAGAAAGGAAGCATGGTTAGAGGATAGCCTGCAAATGATATTAATTGTAACCATGTTGATCCACATCGACTCTGCTACCACTACATTGTACAAAGATATGTGATTTATGTAAAACTACCCATGTTTGCAATATATCCACATGCTCACTTTTCATCTTGATTTCTACCACACTATATGTCCTTTCTTTATTTACATACTTGAAATACAATGCAAATATTTATTCACTGTACTGCATTCTTCTGATATTACTGTATTCTTCATTAGATGTTGCATTAACTTCAATGGATGTATATCATCTACTTCCAGGCTGAGCCTCAAAATAGTCCACTTAGAACTGTGGTCTCCCCTGGTTAACAAAATTAATTAATAAATAAACTCCTTTCCATAAAAGACAAACCCAACTGCCCACACATCAATGAGTCTGAGCTCAATCTTTTACTAACTTTGTTAAGTTTTCTGTCACTAAGGCCCACAGTTGGTGGCTACTCCCCCCATAACTTAGATGTTTAAAACCTTGAGATACTCACTTCAAACCTAATTCTGTTACAGACATTTTGTCAATCCCCAGAGTTAATGGATAAAAAAATGGTTCAGTGATGTTAAGAGTCTGTAATTTGAAAATGTTCTCTAAGTTTCATTAACACATGAAACTTCTACAACCATTTGTCCTGGGTGACTAAGGAGAAGAACAACATCTTTGGGAGTGGAGATGACATAATGGGTAAAGTCTTTACCTCACAAATACAAGGTTCAGGGTTTGATTCTGACCTCTAGATGTCAGCTGAACTTGTAGTAACCTGCAGAGTAATATCCTAGTTTATGTACAATCTGGCAATTGGCACAGGGGGTTAAGTCTATGAGTTACAGTTCCTCTGGTACAGGGTTTGATTCCCTCAGCCCTCATTTGCCTACTGTGTGACCTTGAGGATGTCACTTACCCAAACAGTTCTTAAAGACAACTCAACTAGAAATGTGGGCTAGGCTCCTCAATAGTCCCCCTAGACTGCAAGCCTAGTAACTATCAATAAATCTATGAATCTGTATCCCAATATGGTAAGAGATACCTGCTTTGCTGTGCTCTACAACAGTGGTGCACATGCAAGATTAAATAAATAGAGGGACAAGGAGCACACTCCTACCTCCTCCATTAACTGGGAGACTTGTATATCCTCAAAGATGTATACCCAGAGATTTCTGGACTTCATCTATACTAACTCTCTGGACCAGTAAATCCTCACCCCAACCAGGGGAGATAAAATCCTGGACTTGGCCCTTATCAGTATGGGGTATTGCTGCTTTCCATCACTTGTAACTTCCTTCTTGATCTAATTAGACTAGAAGTCAGTCACATTCACATTAAACCTGAACCTGGAAGCATTCTCCAATACCTCTGTATTTAGAGATTATGTCAAAGCTAGTCTACCAAAACTGAGTGATGATCTGGTTGAAATCAAAAGCCCCTTCCATTTTGAAGACCTCACTGTTTATGCAGAATCCTTTACTGCTAAATTTTATATACATATAAATAGCTGTATAGAAGCATCTGCTCCCCTCAGAAGTAAATACAAAACCAGATTTAAAACTAAACTCCTGTGGTGGAACCGTAATATAAACAAGCTATATAATAAAAGAGAAAATCTCATTCCATGCAAGAGTGATTTTAAATCTCAAGATGCCAGTAATGCTCTTGCTAAACTTAAGAAGGAACTACACACCTTGATCAAATCAACCAAAGCCCGATAAGAGGAAAAAATAGCCATAGTCAAAGGATAACTAAAAGCCTTCTTTAATTATGTTAGAAATCTCAGAAACAATGGTGAGCACTGTGCAGAGCTAATAGTAAATGATACCTCATACTCAGACCCAGAGCACACAGCCGATCTACTAGCAGACACATATAGTTCAAACCTCACCCCCTCTCCCCTTCTATATTCCTATATGTATACTCATCTCAAATCTCCCCCAAAAAATCCTCAAGGTGCTATCCGAGGCCAAGAACACTACTTCTATGGGGCAGGATAACATACCAAGCTGTCTACTGGTCAGCCTGAGATTGACTTGTCACACTCCATACATAGGGCCTCCAAACTTACTTTCAGCCAGATGACTGGAGAAGAGTGACAGTCATCTCTCTGCACAAAAGATGGGCATCAATGGACTCTGGTAATTACAGATGCATAAGTCTGACCAGCCTCATCTGTAAAGCTATGGAAAGAATCATTATGGAATTAATAAATAAGGACACTGGTAACCTACAAACTCTCAACTCAAGCCAGTTGTGATTTATCAAGGGCAGATCCTACCTACCTAACCTAGATGCCTTCTACAGAAGGTTACTGAAGCAATGGCTGAGAGCAAATCAGTATACTATGCATATCTAGATATTGCAAAGGCATTCCATGTAATCATGCACTTGGGTGTTGTAGATAAACTCTCCCACTTAATGTAAGTCCCTTTGTAACTTAGTCAATAGCAAATTTGCTCATATATAGAACCTAGGAAATTAAGGTAAGCAGCTTTCCCTCCTCCAAAATACCTGTCACTATCAGTGTATTCCAGGGTTCAATCCTTGGACCACTCCTCTTTGTCAATTTTGGCATTTACATCTCTGAGGTCAAAGCAAATGTTAAGGGTTTATGGGCTGACCAAATTTGTAGAGGACTGTAAACTTGATGCCATCATAAACTCCAAAAGGGCCTTTTCCAAGTAAATAATTGCTGTCAAAATTAGGGACTGAAACTAAATGCCAAGAAATGTATATTATGTCCTTCTACAAGCATGGCTTCCCTTGTCTTGTAAATATCACATCAGCAACACACCCCTGAAAGTTGATCCCATAGCCAGGGGATTTGGGAATCTATGTTGGCAATGAACTCTTCTTTGATTACCAGGTCCAGGGATGTAAACATTTGATTCTTTTATCAGGCTGATCACAGAATATAATGCCTTGTTCGGTATGTACCTTTAAAAACACCTGTCACAACATTTTCTCTAAAAAAAAAGAAAATCAAGGGCCTAACTCCCAAAAACTATACTATGGAAACCATCTCGAAGCTTTCTTAGTATCATATAGGCTATTAAGAGGTGACCTCCCCTTGTGTATACCTCAACAGATCCTGTCCTGTCAGAACTAATAGACATTTGTAAGTCCAATAGTAGCATAAACACCCATGCAATGGACATAGACATTTGTAAGTCCAATAGTAGCATAAGCACCCATGCAATGGAACTCAATCTCTTTTGCTACATAAATAAAACATGTTGGAAGGGTAGGTACGTATCACTTCTATGGAACCATCTTTCACTCTACAAAAAGTTAAGTACTTTTCTTACTCTATTCAAATGTAATTTGGACAAAAGGATGGGAGACTGCAAATTCATCCCAGTCTGGTACCCATGCCCCTCATGGATAGGGGCAACAAGTAAATGTCCCAGATATCATTGTGCTGTCTACCTCTTGGTTATTCATATGCAAATTATAAAGGCTAAAAATAGCCATGACAACATAAGGTTTGGCTACTTCAGATTCTCACATAGAGAGCCTAGTATGTACCTATGAAGATGGGATTCCATAATCACTTTATAGGTGGTTCATTCAGCAGAATGGTTACTTTTATTTTGGTGGCTGCAAATATTTGTCATGCAGCACTGTTTCTGCTATGAGCATGCTACACCAGCACTCATATGTGCCTAATAACTATTGGGTCACATTTTGAAAAAAAAAAAACAGGCAATGTGTCTTCTGGCTTGTATGGTAAACAGGATATAACTTATTCTCCTCAGAAAATGTTGATGTAGGGAGGGAAAAGAGGTGTTCCAGATTTCCATTTTCTCCAGGGATATGTATGATGTTTACTTCCCATAGGTACAATCCCCGGGATTCAATAAGCTGTTATTTCCATGCAGGAATAGTGTGGCAGCTCCTGCATGGAATATGGCTGCTGAGTGATCCAGTAAACAAGGCTGGGAGCATGCATAAGCCTGCCAGCACTATTATTGTATGGACACTACTGAATAATGCTAATTACCTCATTTGCTGGTGAAAACCATGCAAATGAGGTGAATTAGTGATTCAGTAAGCAGGCAGGAATTCATACCAGAATAGTGTCCACTGCAGAAATGTATTTGGCTAGTAGCCAAATATATTTCTGCAAAAATCAAAATGAAGGCATGACAGCTCAAAGTAAAGCATGCATTATAATCCTTAGGCATGCTAATGACCAAACATATGGCCATTGGCATGGAAAAGTGTTGCAAAATTACAAAAATCAAAGTTTATTTTTTTTGGCCAATTTCAGCCATTTAAGTATACGGCAGTGGCGCAAAAGCACGATCGTGCTAAAAATAAAAAAAAAAATGTGAAAGTAAAATCTGAGGGTAATGCTACTCAATGCTAGAAGTCTAAACCTCAAAATGCACTCACTCGAGGCACTCCTTAAAATGGAGAACATCGACATCTGTACAGTGACAGAGACCTGGTTCAAGGCTTCAGAGAGCACCCCTGCATTACCAGGCTATAATTCATACCACACCTTTCGGCCACCTAACCTGGACTGAAACACTAAAGGCGGAGGTGTGTCCATATTCATTAAGGATATCCACACTTCCAGGCTAGTTGCTCAGCATAATGCATCCGAGATTATCCAAGTGCAACTAACTCTGGGCAAGACCGCAATCCAAATTGTAGCTTGCTACAGATCCCCCACCATGTCCCAGGATTCCCACTCCTCATTTCTTGATACACTGGAAAATATTAGGGTACAACCCAACACCCTAATAATGGATGATTTCAACTACCCCACCATTAACTGGGAAAACTACTTATGTACCAACTCTTTTGCTCAACAATTTCGGGAATTCATAAATTTCAATGCCTTGGATCAACTTATCCACACCCCCACCTGGGGCAGCAATATCCTTGACCTGGTCATTACCAACATGGGTGACCAGTGTTCCACACCAGAGGTCAATTCATCATTGGTCAGATTTGACCACAAGCTAATCACCCTAAACATCCACATCCTGCCTCCACCCCCCCATTAGGGAAACCACCATAAAAATTTTCTCCAAAGCCAACTTCACACTTCTCAAGACAGAAGTGGCAAACTTCACGACACCCATGCAGACAGACAATAGAGGTGCAACTGTTGAATCCTACACAAATTCACTGTATAAGCACTTACATGAGTGAATGGATCATGCTATCCCTAAGAGAACCAAGATGCTATCCTCCAAAAAAGGAAGCCAATCTGGTGGTCCCCTGCAAAAACAAACTCTACAACAGAAGAAAGAAACTGTTGCAAAAAAGAGTAAAATCCCATGATTGGAGGAACTCACCCTCAGTAAGAAGCTAAGATCCCTCATAAAATCCTCCAAAGCTAGTTACGAAAACAAAGTTGCCACTGATTCTAAAGACAACCACAAGCATTCTATAGCTATGTCAAGAATCGCAATGGCAACACTCAAATCTGCTCTGAGTTACAGCACAATGGCACTAAATATACAGAAGCAACTGATATTGCCAACATCCTGGCAGATAGGTTCAGTGCTAACTTTACCCCCCCCTCACCCCCTAAAGTGCCCATCTCTATACTGGAAGAATGCAAAGTACCTGTAATTACGGCTGCATAAGTAAAAAACACACTCTCCAAAGCCAAGAAAACAGCATCCATGGGACCTGGCAACATCCCCGCTTGCATTCTACACAAACTACAGAAAGAACTGGCACCCCATCTAAGTACCATGTTTAATCCTAGCCTCATCTCAGGCTTTATCCCACTCCACAAAGGGGGAGCTATCACAGACCCTGGGAACTACCGCCCCATTAGCCTGATGAGCCTGGTCTGCAAGGTCATGGAATATATCATCATGGAACTTATAAACAAAGACACTGGTAATCTCTAAACTCTGGACCCCACCCAATTTGGATTTGTAAAAGTCAGATCATGTCTTCTAAACCTGCTAGACTTCTTTGAAACAGTCACCAAAGCCGTAGACGAGGGTAAGGTGGTTCACACTGCCTATCTTGATCTCGCCAAGGCTTTCGACACCATCCCCCACTCTAGAATTATAGATAAACTCACTAAACTAGGTATAAATCCCTATGTCACAAGATGGTTGCCAACTGGCTCACTGACAGAACCCACACTGTGAAAGTAGCAGACTCCAAATCTAACTTCAGACCAGTGACAAGTGGAGTACCACAGGGTTCAGTCCTGGGTCCTATCCTGTTTGGTATGTACTTTTCTGAAGTACAGGCTAACACAGAGGGTCTTTGGCTGACGAGGTCCACAGATGACTGCAAACTAGGTGCCATAATCGAAACTCCTAATTATGTGGACATCCTACAAAAGGGCCTCACTGGGACAGATGCCTGGTGTCAAAGCCATGGCCTCAAGCTCAGTGCCAAAAAGTGCATTGTCATCCCCTTTGGTAAAAACTCTGTACCCATGGACTATCACATAGGTGGTAGTCTACTTAACACTGAAAGTATGATAAGAGACCTTGGGACACAGGTGGACAGTAGTCTCTCCTTTGATAATCACATCATCACAGTAGTCAGGAAATCCTTCTACATGGCACACCTCATCACAAAAGGTTTCTCATCCAGTTAAAAAGAGGCCATTGTTCCCCTCTACTCGTCACTTATTAAACCCATTATAGAGTACAATGCCCCTTTTGTCTGTATCTCACAAGACATCTACAACAACTGGAAAGGCCACAGAAATACCTCACAAAGAGGATTACCGGCCTCAAACAGATGCCTTATGCAGACCATCTAAAAAAACTCCAGCTTTACTCCGTTGCATATCGTCAACTCAGAGAAGCGATCTCTACCTAATATACAAAGCTATGCCAAACCCAGAGCTGTTGGAAATGCTCCACTTAAAGAGATCCCAATCTCTCCAAACTACATGCTCTAGGGACCTAAACCTTATCACCACAATAAACAGAACATGCTAGAGGGATAGATTCCTGTCCCAAAGACTTCCCATACTCTGGAACAAACTACCTATTTATACCAAACAAAGCTCCTCATTAGCACTCTTCAAAAAAATTCTTGATGATTGGATGGGAAACAGGAAGTTCATCCCGGGGATCACTTCTGTGGCTCTGCTCAACAGGGGCACAGGAAAATAATTTTCTTGGGTGGCGAAAGCCAGGGTACCTTTTTGGCTAGCCTTATATAGGCCCTAAAACCAATAGCCTAGTACTTACCTATGATCCTATGAAAAGACAATCTTAGGTGAAATCTGCATTTTGCTGTTATAGTGTATGGCATGCAGAATCAAAACAATGACAGGTAACACTGGTTGCTAAGGAGGAAGATTGTGGTGTAGTGGTGTAACCAGAGAATAAGGCAGTGGAATATGAAAATGAGCAAATTTTACTGAATCACTAAATGGGAGACCACCTAACCATGTAGGAGTTATAAGGCAGTGGTGTAAGCAGGAGAAGCAGCTGACATGAAAAGGGGGTGTGTCATGCTTGGTGTAAGCACACTGGAGCTTCATGGCTCCCATTTGAGCTTAACTAAGCACAGACAAGCAAGGGGTGTGTCTGAGGCAGTATTGACTTATTCCATGAAATGAAGAGTGTGTTCACATCCAGGGGATGGTCATTTCTCAGTGTTTACTTTAGCTAAACAGGTTTGTGTGGTGTACACCTGGTCTAAAACAAAAACAACCCCCCCCCCCCGAAAATAGCAGAATTGTTTACATTTGGGCACCTTGTTTGCACAGCACGCCTCTGGGATTAACAGGGGTGGAAATGGGAAGGGGAGAAAAGGGAAATAGCAGAATAAAAGCAATCAAGTACAAATAAAATAACAAGCAGGTGGAATGTATTATAGCCAGCCAATCATGCAGGCAACATCTGCAGCACAACAGTATAAACTGTGCAAACACTTTTCAGTCTGTTTTTTCCACAAACACTGCACCATTGGTGTACACATGCGGGGGAATTTTAACCAAAAAAATGTTAGGGGCTGCCATTGCTTTGATCTATCAATATGAGCTAGAGGCTGAGGGTGATGAGGAGGATAATGCTGACACCAGCCCCAGACTGAGGAGGAGAAGAGTGTTCAGGCCCAGGGTAACCTACCAGGGGCTACATGATCTGGAGATAGTAGAGTGCTACAGGGTGGACAGAGACATACTTCAGCAAATCATCGAGCTGTGCTGGCCTCAACGCAGACCCAAAGCCAACAGAGGGAAACCCATCCCAGTGGATACCAAGGTATGTGTAGCCTTAAGAATACTAGCTACAGATACTTTCCAAAGACCTACTAGGGACATGATGGGGGTCTCACAGGCATTTGCCTCCAGGGTACTCCACCAGTTCCTGGATGCAATGCTACCACATGCTTGTGAGCACATTTACTTCCCCAACACCCACGAGGAGAGGACCAGCAATAGACGTATCTTCCACCATGTAGAAGACTATCCAGAGGTACTGGGTGTGATAAACTGCACAAACATCCACATCAAACCACCACCCGGTGAACAGGGTACGATCTACATAAACCACAAGGGCTTCCCCTCCATCAGCTGCCAGGTCGTGTGCAATGCCCAGGGCATTATCATGGATGTGTGTGCTGGCAGCCCTGGAAGCTACCATGACTCCCACATCTGGCATTTGTCACAGCTGTACCAGGCATTTTCCAGTGGGGACATCCCGTATGGTCATCTGGTGGGGGATGCTGGCTATGCATTGGAGCTGTGGATGATGACATCCATCAGAAATGCAAACACACCCAATCAAGAATGCCATAATGAGGCACATGCACAAACCAGGATCATTATAGAGTGTGTGTTTGGGATGCTCAAGTCACACTTCCGCTCCCTTGACATATCTGGTGGAGTCTTGCAGTACTCTCCAGCCACATGTGTACACATGTTCATAGTATGTGCCATGCTACACAATATGATCCTGTGGAAACAGCTGCAGGAGGAACAGCATGGGGAAGGGCCACACAGCCCCCCTATTGCCAAGGTCCCCACAGGCACAGAGGGAATCAGAGGAGGAACCCCCAAGCCAGCCCCTGTAGGCAGACAGAGGTGTGCCCATATGCCCTGGTCTTGGAAAGAGGCTACCCATAGCACACACACTGACACTGTAGGGACCCAGGAACTGACACCTCTCTCGCACACATAGTAAAATGGATGACACACACATCACACTACCTGTAACTTACCATGTATAGGCAGTGTACTGCATGCATCTGACATAGGCAGCCCTCAAGCACTGTCCTCACACCTGCCGCAGGCACAAGGTAAGTCAGTCTTCTTAACAATAAATTAATGGATTAATATGTTCTGGTAGCATAGCTATGGTATCACTGCATGCATGCAAGGGAATGGGGTGGCCTACTGGGATAGCAGCAAACTGACAGCTATGTGAGACACCAGGAAATGTTTGCCCAATACTGGCCTCCCCATACTATGCAGTAGTACCCAAGGTGACAAATCCCACTGCAGTATATGTGGGGGCCAACTAACTGTGGGGTAATAGGTCACAGGCATGGATGTCCCATACTCACCACTGAGCCTCACCCAGCAAGCCAGATGTAGAAAACCATTACAAAATGTCTGGCAAAGGCCCACAAATGGTGACAATGATGAAACACCCCCTTCACACTTTACACAGTGATAGTACAGCAGGTGTTGCAGTTGCAGTAAGGGTCTGAAGGGTAAAAAGTCTGAAACTCAAAATATGCCATTACAATCTGACCTGTGGTCCTTAGTGATATGTCACTAGTCTCTAAGACAGGGCAAAATACTATGCTAAATGGAACCAAAATGTAAACCAAATAGCAGCACAGTCTGTGCAAATGTGTACAGTTGACAGGTGTGCCCCCCACATACATATTCCCATAGAACTGCAGTAACATGTATGTTTGTAGGGAAATAGCAGCAAAGCACAGATTGCTAGGCCTGTCCTAATCTACATAACGTGTTGCATGTCCACAAAATGCAGGAGTCAATGAGCTATTTATATGTGTGGTTAATACTGACAGGATGTGGCCAGCACTTACTCCTGGCTGTTGTGTCATAGTGGCCTAGGTACAGTACTGTGGTTGACAGAGTCATGTTCCAAGAATTGCAGTGTCAACTAATCTGCATGTCAGCTACACCTGGACAATCTGCCATAAAATGTACATTTCAGAGGTATGGCCACTCTAAGATATGACATTTCAGGTAAGAAGAATACCACACAAGTAGGAGATCCCCTACCAGCATATCACCAAGTTGCTGGACTGGTTACACAGCTTCATCAGTCAACCGACTGTAGCCACACCTCTCAACTGTTTTTTTGGGCAAGAATGGCTATGGTCAGCCTCATAATGTTGGTCTGTGCATCATAATCTTGGATTCCTCTGGTAAAGCACTATGATGATCTGAGGATGTCCATGATTAGGTAATGACACAATGCACTGCAGTGTCAGATGTCAGATATGTCTGAAAATGTCTGCTAAAACAAACCCAGTAACTCTAAGAAAGCCCTGTTTCCTTTTGAGAGGTATGGCTGTAGCACACAAAATCCTGGACTGGAGTACACCTCTCTCTGGAATGGAGTCCCACTCTCACTATAGAAGGTCACACTGGGCATGCTCCTACACTTAGAGAATCACAGGCCATGTTGGAACCCACATCGGACTATATAATTGTACTGTGTATATATGTTTTTGCATACAGAGAGCTATGCACACCTTAACTGTCCCTACACACATCCATCAGACAGGATTGCCCTCAGCTAGTTGTAGGTGGCCCATATGTGATATATATGCATCTGTTGTGTGTGATACACAGACAGATATATGGGAAACAGATAACAATATGTCAAGCATACACACACATAAATGTGGGGAAGAGAGAGACAGAGACAGTGATAGAGACAGAGACACAGAGGGACACACACAGAGTGAGTCACACACACAGATACCCTGAATGGCATAAGGTGATGTCCTGCTGCAGACAGTGGCATACCGGTTGTAACCAGTCACATGTGCCAGCATGAAGGTGAGCTCCATTGTGTAGTAGCACTGAGGTGGGGGTTGTAGTATCACATCACCTGCCTGTGTGTGTGTGTGAGTGTGAGTGTGTGTGTGTGTGTGTGTGTGTGTGTGTGTGTGTGTGTGTGTGTGTGTGTGTGTGTGTGTGTGTGTGTGAGTGTGTGTGTGTGTGTGTGTGTGTGTGTGTGTGTGTGTGTGTGGGTGAGTGTGTAGGTCTAAGTATTAGGAGACTGTTCCCACTCAGTACACTTTCCTTTGCCCTACTGCACATGATCTGCTGCTGTCATTCACTGTAGAACTTCCATTGTACACCTGTCATCCCTATAAGCTCTGTAGCATGTGTGATAACTGTGTAACACCATAGTACAAATGACTACATAGGTAGGAGTTTTAATCTCTGTCCTGGCAAATGTAAGTCTGTGTGTTTGTAGGTGAAACAGTTTTAGGCCATTCCCACAAAGTACACTTCCCAGTTCCCAACTTTAGCAGTCCTGCCGATGTCATTCACCGTAGAAGCACCTTTGGCCACTTGTCAGCCCTGTAAGCTCTGTAGCTCATGTGATAAATGTGTAACACCATAGTACAAATAACTAGATAGATAGGGGTCTATTCTCAGTCCTGGCAAATGTAAGTCTGTGTGTGTGTGTCAGTGTGTGTTTTTCATAGGTGAAACAGTTTTAGGCCATTCCCACACAGTACACTTCCCAGTGACCCACTTTAGCAGTTCTGCTGATGTCATTCCCCTTAGAAGTACCTTTACACAGCCCCAGCCCTATAAGCTCCATGGCACGTGCAATAACTATGTAACAGTATAGTGCAAATAAGTAGATAGGCAGAGGTTCTATTCCCACTTCTGGTAAATGTGGGTGTTAGTGTGTGCTTGTAGGCTGAAGTATTTTGAGGACTTTCCCACACACAGCACTTCTCAGTGCCCTACTTTAGCAGTCCTGCTGATGTCATTCCCCTTAGAAGTACCTTTTCAGAGCCCCAGCCCTATAAGTTCCATGGCGCATGCAATAACTATGTAACAGTATGGTACAAATAGCTAGATAGGTAGGGGTTCTATTCTCAGTTCTGGCAAATGTGTGTATGTGTGTGTGTGTGTGTATAAGTGTGTGTATGTTTGTAGGTTGAAGTATTCTGAGGAATTCCCACCCACAACACTTCCTAGTGCCCTACTTTACCAGTCCTGCCAATGTCATTCACCTTAGAAGCAACTTTGGGCACTTGTCAGACCTCTAAGCTCTGTAGCATGTACGATAACTGTGTAACACTATAATACAAATAACTAGATAGGCAGGGGTTCTACTCTCAGGTCCGGCAAATGTGTGTGTAAGTGTGTATGTTTGTAGGTTTCCCACCCACAACACTTCCCAGTGCCCTATTTTAGCAGTCCTGCTGATGTCATTGCCCTTAGAAATACCTTTGGACAGCACTCATCCGTATAAGCTCCATGGCACGTGTAATAGCTACATAGCAGTATAGTACAGATAACTAGATAGGCAGAGGTTCTACACTCAGTTGTGGTAAATGTGTGTGTGTGTGTGTGTGTGTGTGTGTGTGTGTGTGTGTGTGTGTGTGTGTGTGTGTGTGTGTGTGTGTGTGAAGGTGTTTGTAAGTGTGTATGTTTGTAGGGTAATGTATTTTGATGCCCTTCCCACCCAGTACATTTCCCATTGCCATACTTTACAAGGGCTCTTGATGTAATCACCTTAGACATACCTTGTGACCTTGTGACTCTGTTAAATCCTATAAGCTCCATGGCACATGTGATAACCGGGTAACACTCTAGTATATGTAACTAGATCGATAGGGGTTCTAATCTCAATGCTGGCAACTGTGAAACTGTGTGTGTGTGAGTGTGTGTGTGTGTGTGTGTGTGTGTGTGTGTGTGTGTGTGTGTGTGTGTGTGTGTGTATGTGTGTGTGTGTGTGTGTGTGAGAGACTCACATCAGTGTGTGTGTTTGGGTGAGAATCATATCCTCTGTGGGTGTGGGTTATACCATTTTGAGGCATGCACCACCCAGTACATGTCCCACTGCTCTACTTTACAAGGCCTGCTGATGTCATTCATCCTAGATGTACCTGTATAAGCTTGTCAGCCCTCTAAGCTCTGTGTGCAATAACTGTGTAATACTATAGTGAAAATAGTTTGATAGGTAGGAGTTCTAATCTCAATACCGACAACTATAGTAGTGCGTGAAGCTTATCCCATATGGCTGTTGTGTGTGTAGGTTATACCATTTTAAGGCCTGTTGACCCCCTACCCATGACATTACTTTAAAGACCCTGTTAATGGCATCTGCCTCACATGCACCATGTGACACTATACAACCCATGCCAGTCATCTGTACAGTTGTAAATGGGATATCCACATGTTTGCAACATATATGTTGTCTGTGTCTCCTGACAATGAGCATTCCTGTGATATCATTGCCAGACATGTCACAGTTACTGTACTGACACACATGCCAGCATCAGACATTGTACCTGAATGACACATCATGCTGATACAAAATCTGTCACACTATCACTTGTGCAGGTATGTACGAACAGTAGACAAGACCAATTGCTATGTCTGGTGGGTTATCTCACCATCCATGAAGGCATTTGCAAGATTACCTGTTGTAAGAGGATGTGTGTTATGTCCCAGACATATAATGTATGTGGAGTATGGTATGTGTACACAGCACTATAGTACATACAAGTGGATACCTAGGGTTACTAATATGTCTATTGGCAAGTGTGTATGTGTTTCTGTATGCACAGCCCCTGTGGGTGTCTTCAGTGTGTGTATGTGATGGCTATACCATGTTGTGTGCCTCTTCCACCCTGTGAACTCCCCCAGTGGCAAAGTAGTGTTGGCCCATACAGATGTCATCCACCGTATAAGCACAGTTACACAGTTTCTAACATCAAGCCACTGTGATGCAATGGTTGTATCACTGTGTATTGCATATTAATAGATTGGTAGGTCATCCACTCTGATAAGTGTCACCTCCATATGCATGTGTGTCTCAATGCATGTCCCCATGCAGCGGTGTGTGTGTGTGTGTGTGTGTGTGTGTGTGTGTGTGTGTGTGTGTGTGTGTGTGTGTGTGTGTGTGTGTGTGTGTCTGTGTGTGTGTGTATGTGATGGCTCTAACATGTTAAGTGCCTCTAAGCCTACCTTTGCCAATCCTAAGAGTCCCCGCAGTTGTCACTCATTTCAATAGTAGTGGCAGACACTGCCACACTGCAGTACTGCTGTGCAATTTGTGTTATGTATCGAGTGCTATAGTTCATAAGACTGTGCAGGTACGGGCTATTCTCAGCACTTCGTCAGCTGCCTATGCACAGGACTAAGACTCTGTGTGCACTACCTGCAGGAGAGGCCAGACATGCATATGAGATAGCAGACACATATGCTTTTGATTGTCAGGTTAGACTAACACAACCTGACCTGTGCCAGGAATACATACCCCAAACCTGTTATACACAGTACCATGCAAACCCTCATCAACTGCATGACAGTCTAGTGAATGTGACAGAAATGGCAGGGGCAACAGGTGCTGATAGCTGAATCTGTTGCAGTGAATGTAATGGCTAAGCTGGTGAGAGACCTAGTGTCAGTACTCAGATAACCTCCTCTGAATGTGTGAGCCTGCGAGCCTACTGAACACCCAGGTGATGAATGCAGGGTAGGTGGCTGTGTCAAGGGTATGTATGTAAGGTCACACTGTGTGCCACAATTGTCCCTCACACACTGTTGCATTTAAACACACCTGGTAAACATGTACATGTACAGCTGTACCTTTGCTATGATAAGGTGTCTGTGATACCATTCTGCCTTACCCAACATTGCTACTGCCAGCAGGTTCACAGCCTGCAGATGCACAAACACCTGGAATACAATCAGAATACAGTATGTGACACTACAGTCAGTCAGCAGTACTAACAGCAAAAGTGCACCATGGCTAACAAGGTACATACACCTCGATGTATACCCATAACTACTGCCAGCAGACAACAACTTGCACAGCATGACATTGCTACACTGTACCATAGTCACCCTGTGCATCAGACCCATATGAGTATGTCTGTGCATCGATAGTATGGATAACAGGGTTGTGGCACATGTATCATCACATGCATAAGGTGTTGTGTTGTATTGCCAGAGGCCTATGATGGGCCATATGGCTGACATTGTGTGTGTGTGTGTGTGTGTGTGTGTGTGTGTGTGTGTGTGTGTGTGTGTGTGTGTGTTTCTGGAGGGGTGATATTCACCTGGGCCATGCAGAGGAGCTGTGCATGTCTGGTGGTGACTGGCCTGGGATAGAGATGTGTGAGTGTTTGCCTGCACACCTGCAAGCAATGTGGATGACCGACACAAGTCTATGTTGGACAGCTGTGGACCGTACATGGCAGGATGTATGGTTCACTGTCTCCTGGCAGGGATGCGGTAACTGTTTCTGCCAGGAGTATCACTGGCATTGCCAGGCCCAAGGACAGATGCAGTACTACTCTCTGATGGTGACTGCCATCTGCTGGACTTGCGTCCCTGATGGAACTGGCCAGGACAATGTGCATATGGCCTGCTCTGGTGTGGTGTGGACAGCACCCTCCCTTCAATAGTGCTGTTGGTACTGCCACTATCGGACTGTGAATGTGCATGGCCATGTGGGCTCACAGCTGATCATGTTGCTGACCTAAGTCCATCTGGCCAATGCCCTACTCCCACCACATGCTCAAGCACAGACAATGCATGGTCAAGCAGTGACAATGTCTCACCCCACTGTCTATCCCCAACATTCTCAGGATGATGTATGGCATCACAACTGCTGTGGTGGTTGCCACACATGGCAGGCAGTGCTGCATGCATAACCCTGAGCATCTGTCTGGTTTTGCAGTCAGTACACGCCTGTGCCTCCATGATGGACCAAAACGTGTCTGGTGACACCTGCCATAGCACTTGTGACAGGGGCTTGATGAGCAGCATTCCTCTGTTGAGCACCCTTGTCCATCTGCCTGTGTGTGACCCCACCTGCCCTCTGCCTATGGTGGGTGTCTACACTCATACTCACCATACTCAACAGGGTCTATATTAGAAGCATAAAAACCCTAAACTGCAAACGCTCACATGAGTGAAAATGCCAGAAATCGAAAGTGTGATTGCGGGGTTATGTTACAGTGAGGAGTGGGATATTTGCCCTTTCCTCACTGTAGTGTGACCTCGGAGTTAGAATATATAGTTAGCGGGGGGGGGCACAGCCCCCACAATAGTAACTTCGATCACTGGCATTTTTGCTCATGTGAGCGTTCACGGTTTAGGGTTTTCATGCTTCTAATATAGACCCTACTCAACACACTAGCTTTTCCATGCCACCACCCTTACCCTCTCCACTAACCATTGCTGCTGGGGACTGGGCATGTGTGGAAATACTGACTGTTTGTGGGGACATGGTGGGTAAAAGTGGGATGCAAAACAATGGCACGGGTCCGGGCACCGACAACCCAACCTGTGCTTCACTATGACCACCACTGTCATGGGAGTCTGCTAAGACACTGACATCAGGTCTTCTGGGGGGAGGGACACCAACCCCTGTGTTCAACTGTGAGGGGAACACAACATATGTAGATTAATACCCTGCAGTATTATGTTTGCTGAGATAAACACACACACACACACACACACACACACACACACACACACACACACACACACACACACACACACACACACACACACACACACACACACACTCCTGGTACATTCTGGCACAGCTGTGACACCTATGGGCCCTACAGGCCAGAACTTACAGTAATTATGTCTGCCACAATCCATCTCTATCACTGCTACTGTCTGTCCCACAACAAAGGGTGACAAATCCTACTGTGTGATGGGCCTAGTAGCAGAATGATAATTGTGGCCAAGACCAAGGCTATTGGAGTGAGCTATACAGTGTCACCAAGTGCATATTCACATACTGTAAGAGCTGACTTACTGCTATAAATACCACACACACACTGACAAGGTGTAATGATATGTGATGATAACTGATGAGGGGACAGGACTATACACTATCACTGCAGTACATACACAGTTCAGACTAACAGGGATTCATTTCAGACAACATTGTAGGACAGTCTGCAATATATACAGGGCACATGTAAAGTACTAGGTGCATAGCCTCATAAGATGATAACAGGCTATTAACTCTGATGCCTTCATAAGCCCGTCCCAGACTTTTGTCCATACCCCTTCCAAGCCAGCACCTGTTTCCTCTGTCCATCTGGGACATATGCAGGATCCCAGGGTTGTCTCATCCATTTCCCATGCAGTCGTCCAGCTTCCTCTTCCAGAGGGCTATACATGTACACTGCTAGACATGGGGAGGGAGTGTATTTTACAGACAGTGTATTGTGTGGTACACTACACTAGCCTGCCAAGTGCTATACATGTCACAGACCAGGTGAGGGCCCTGTGTGCATGATGTGTGAGTGGGGTTTGTTTTACAGATATGTAGCAATGCCATCAATACTGGTTTGGAAATTACCTTGTATGCCAGACACAGGTCACCTATGATCAGTCTGTATGACACTGAGTACAGGGACAGTGATTTCAGCCTAACTGTATTGGATAGGTATGACAGACCCTGAAGTTACCAGATCAGGAACCCCTGTGGTCTCTGCAACTGCTGCAATTGCTTGGCAAGGTACATGCCAAAGGAGCCATTGTATTTGGTAATGCATCTGATAAGGGTGGAGTACAGGGATATTGTGGCCTCCTGGTTCCTGGATGACATACCCATATTTGTGAGGTGGGCCATGTAGATGGCCTTACGTACAATGGTGCCCACACAGTGGGAAACTGTCAGGTTGCTACCATCCTTGGTGCACAGGTCGCCTTACACCTGATTGTATGCTCAGTACAGTATTACTGTCATAATTAGTGTGTATGATATCTGCCACAGCAGGGAAAATTATGCCTCTCCTGGCATTCAGATTGCAAAAATGCTTCTTGCACCAGTCATTAATTGGGTGAGAGCCTCTTGGAGGATGCTCACATCAGTAGGGGAATGTAAGACAGTGGCCAGCTTGCAAGCATCTGTAAACCTGGTCAGCCACAGACCACTGCTTTTGTCCTGTACCTCAGATACGTATATCTCAAACAGTAGTGTCCCCCAGACTAATCCTTGGGGTACACCACTTTGGAAGACTGTACTACTAGAGGTGGGTTCCACTACTTTGACTGAGTGGGTACTATCACTGGGCCAGTTAGCTACCCATCTGGTTACATGCAGGTTGATGCCTAGCTGTGTAGGCATATGTATCCTGGCCACCTGGGAATTATTGTCAGAGAATTGGGCTAGGTGAAGGTAAGCATTGGTCACCATCTTCCCCTCATCCTTGTCTTTGTTGACCACTTAAGAGAGGTTGACCAGGTTTAACAGGCCTGATCTCCCTTTGACAATACCATGCTGTTTGAGCTCAGGCATTTTGACGCTGCCAATGTCCCTGTTCATAATGTCCTTGATATTGCCTTTCATGCCCTTGCAGAGCAGGCTAGTTAGGCTGATGTGCATATGATTGGCATGGTCAGTGGATTTTTCCACCTTTGTGTATAGGGATGGCAATGACTGTCCTCTGTGCAGATGGGGTGACAGTGGTGCTCAGGCTTTGGCTGACTACAATGTAGAATGGATCTGAGAGCCCATGTCTGTGTTCATGTAGGATCCAGACAGGGATGGTATCAGGCTTATGGAGACTTCTGTGGGTTGCCTTTGAGAGGGCATTATGGACCTACTTCCTGATGATGAGGGTGGGGGGGGGCAGGTGCTGTTCATGCACATGTGTAGCAATGGGGGACAGGGGGGTGATGTTTACACTTCACCTGTCTGCAGCTGGTTGCCTATATCTATGCCATATGTGTATGTGGTGTTGTTGACCACCACTACAGACAGATCTGTGTGTTGCCTCTGGGATTGCAGGCACATGTGTGGAAGGCCTAGTGGGTGGCCTTGGTGGATGTGTCCAATTTGCACTCACAGATAGCCTTAGGGTAATTCACATGTGACCTTATTAGCTTGTGCAGACCAATGTGACATTGCTTACAATAAGGCAACTGTTCCTTCTTGGCCCTGTCCAGCAATTATATCCACCTATTATGGTATTTGTGTATTGCTGCTGTCCACCATGGATGTTTAACCTACCTTGAGGGAGATGATGTTGTCTTGTTAGGTATTGCTGAGTCCATACAGCTATGCAGGTGCCCACATAGTATTGTGGTGTGGGCCTGGACACTACTGCTACTTCCAACTGATGGGACATTGGCTGTGAAGCTACTTCTACCTGCTCTGAGGAGATTTATAGTAATTTGTGTAAAGATAATTTAGTTTGACCCTGACAAGGGGGGGCAGGGGGGATGGCGACCTGAACAGTGATGGCTATGTGGTCAGATCTTACCAAGGAGGATGACACTGTAGGAGTGCTACAGTGGCTACTCATGTTGGTCAGGACCAGGTACAGGATATTTCCACCTGCTAAAGGAGTGTTGTCTGGCTGATCCACTGCATTGCCATTGACAAAGCCGAGGAATCTCTGTGCATCCATGTTTAGGTGGCATAGGTCATGCACACTATGGTTGGGTAGTTGAAGTCACCCAGGATCAGGGTAGATGATTGAATCCTGACAGATTCCAGCAAGTCCCAATAGCTGTGGTGGATGTCCATAGTCATGGTTGGAGGCCTGTAGCTAGCTATGGTTTGAGTAGGTGTTTTGGCAACTGTTAACTGCACTTGGGATGTCTCCCATGTGTCATATTGGTTGGCCAGCCTGGCGGTGTGTATGTGTATGATAATGTTCAACACTCCACCTCCTGTGGCTTTGCAGACCTCCATTTGGAGTCTAAATGTATAATGGGATGGTAACATAACCTAGCAAGGTTAGTGTGCTCACCACAGCTACAAAGCAGGTGTCAATGACTGCACACATGTCGGCATCCTACAGGACAAGGTAAGCTTGCATTGCCATGAGAGTCATGCTAAGACACTTAGCTCCTGTTAGAGCAAGACATCTGCTCAAAGGCACTCATCACTGGTGGGCAGAGGCCGGAAAATAGTGTCACTTTATGAATCTAGCTGAAGCACACTTAGTTGCCCGTAAAGACGGTGTCACATTCACAGGTCTACTCCACAGGATATGACATCTGACAATCAAAAGTATGCTATTATGTTATGACATCGGTCTTTAATGGGTTGCCAGTGATGTGCCAGACAATACACAACTGTATGAGGCATTGACTACAAATATGATGCAGACATGTGGTCAGTCTGCAAAACCCTGGATAGTTGTCAGGTATGGGCTCAGTATATTACATATACACACTTCTGCACCTGTTGTGTACTATGCATATACCCTATATAAGTCTCTTACATTTGTAAGATAGGCATATGCATCATAGTAGCATTCACAGGTGATATATGAATATTTACAGCATCCCAGGTAGCTGGCCTAGCAGTGTCCCACTCAGTATTGGACAACAGACACTCCAGTAGTAGTCATACATGAGCTGACCTTTGTTGGAGTGACTCGGGGGCCAGAGATGTGATCCATGTCAATGCAAACAGGGCAAGCAGGAAAGGCCATAGGTACCAGACAGCAGCATGTGAGTCCAGCAGGTCTTGTCACAACCTAGTGTTTAATGCCCTATTTGACATTATTGCATCCCCCTTCTGCATTCCAGTTCAAGCTTATATGATTGACATACATGTTATAGTGCTGACAAGTTTCCTTAGAGTACTGCAAATAGTTAGGTTTGTGTAGTCGCAGTCTGTCTTTGTGTAGATGGGTCAGACCTGTGTTGCATAGGCAGCAGCTTGCCTTTTGTAGGTAATGTGCATGAGCAGGTGATGGCATGTGCACCAATTTGTGTCTCCCACTTGCAACTTGCATCCAGAGTGGCTGTGTTGTCTTTCCATTAGTCAATGCCATAGCAACACAGTGCTATAATTAAGCCCTTCATGTGGGCCTTACCCCTTTTCCTTGTTGCAGCGTTTTCGCCAGTCCCAATAGACAAGCTTCCTCAGAGAAATAAAATACTTTTAAAAATTGGCGCTCTTTATACACATAAAATCTCATTAGTATGAGGTGCACGTCACTTCCTGGTAGTGTGTTATTAGCCGTTCTCACACTTCTTATTTATTTTATATATATCAATGTAAGAATTTATATTGACACACACGTCATACTTGCTATACAACGAACTAGACATACACATATAATGTGTAATACCATCCGACCATTAAAAACAATTAAAAATGACAAATAAGACTTTAAAAGTTTTATCATGAATTAACTTCATGCGAGTAGTGTATGTAACTGCTCGCTGACTTTTGTACCTCTTCCAATGGAATCCACAATACATTTCTTTACAATTGTGGCTGCCAAAACTATTAATTTGGGATATATGAGTGTTAAGTAAATTCCACTCTTGGGTTATTTTTTATTTTTTATTTTTTATCGTAAAGAATAACTATCCTTAACACCAAATACATAAAAACACCGAAAGTGTTTTTATTAGTCCCCCAGAGTCGTTTTTACTCTATATAAGGCTGTTATAGGCATAGAGTAAATTCTTGTGTGTTCTTGTCCTCTATTTTTTGTCATCAAAAATTAATCAGTTCATAACACCTAGACATATACAAGACATATACAAGACATGGGGAAACCTATAAATAGATTAATCGACAACACTTCACCCCAATACGGGCGCAAGCATATCTTCCTGACGTCCTTATGGACAAATAAATAAATTAATAATTGCCCATATGAGCCAAGCTTTGAGTAACATCCTATAACACTAAACTGTAACCATAAATACTATTAATTCTACTAATATGAAGGGGTATATATGTGAAGGGGTATATTCGTAGCCAAGCCCAATATAGATCCCTTGTACTTTTACACCCCTAATTATCCCATGATATATATCACTAAACCTCGTGCTCTATATGTGGGAGTACCAAATATCTATCTAGGCTATTACTAAATACCCCAGTACTGGCCATTATATTCACTATTGTTAAATTATCTGAGGTAACTTTTCAATTTGAGAAGGCAAGCAATATTGCAATTATCATTTAACCCCGGAGAGTTGAAGGCATCCAATTTTATTTGCCATTCCAACTCCCTGGTTTCAAGCCTGATTGATGTAGGTCCTCCTCTATTACTCTGGGGAATGTGATCAATAGCCATAAAATAAAATTTGTGTCCCATATGTTGGTCTATATGCTTTGCTAAGGCATTGTCCATGTTTTGTTTTCTAATGGCGTACATATGTTGGTAGATTCTCTCACGAAACTTCCTATCTGTTTTTCCAACATAGTACGCCGGGCAGCTATCACAAGTGGCCAGATAAACAATAGACTTTGTTTCACAATTTATCTTTTGTCTTATGGAATATTTTTTTCTTTTAATTTGAAATGAACTCCCTGTTTTTACACAACTGCACCAATTGCATCGTCCACAAGTAAATGTCCCTTTTTGTCTAGTAAAGGACTCTTCACTATAATTTCCTTCTAGTAGGGTTTTCAAATTCCTTCCCTTCCTATACACTACAATTGGTTTTGTCCCCAATTTTTCTAGTAAAAGTCTATTACTAGAAATGAACGCCCAATTTTTATAAAGAATGGAATTAATTTCCTTTGATTCCATATTATATGTTGTAATAAAACTACGGGAGTAATTCCGTGTCTCTTCTTGAATGTTTTTTGAGGTAGATTCCAATTCAGTATAATCTACCACAAGGGTATGTGTAGACTCGTTTTCATATCCACTTATTCTGATGTTTAACAAGGGTATATAGAAGCCATTCTCTCTCTTGCTCCTCACCTCCATTATCAATTCATTAATTAGTACTTCTGGGTAGTCCCTATTTTTAAACATGTCACTAAGAAGTTGACATTCAATATGGAACTTTTCCTCAGTACTACACATTTTTGCTGCTCTAATCAGTTGTCCTTTTATAATAGAGCGTTTTTGTTTGTGTGGATGTTGACTAGAGTAATGGAGGAATGAGTTACAATAGGTTGATTTCCTATATATTGAGGATATCAATGACCCGTCTTCTAACTTCCTTTCCAATTTAACATCCAAATAATCTATTGTAGTCATAGAAAATTTGTATGTGAAGCTGAAAAAATCTGTGGTGTTATTCATATATTCAACGAGTTCAGAAGCTTCGTTTTCCGAACCCTTAAACATTATAAAAATGTCGTCCAGAAACCTTGTGTAATAAACCATCTGTGATTTGTAATTTTCATTTCCAAAAATAAAATGTTTTCCCCAGTAAGCTACAAAGATGTTGGCTACCGAGGGTCCACATGGGGACCCCATTGCAATCCCTTGTTTTTGCAAATAGTGTTTTTTATCAAACATAAAAAAATTGGATGTAAGTATTATATCCAATAGGTCCGTAACTGTATCGATTTCATTTCTCGGGACCTCTAAACTATTCAAAAAGGATCCTATCCACTCAATGGCTTCCAAATGAGGAATAGATGTATAGAGATCCACTACGTCTATAGTAAGAAAATTACATAGTGGATCGATAGGAAGCTCATTGATGGCTGCCAGAAAGGACCATGAATCTTTGCAAATGTAAGGGACCTTTTTTATATATTTGGAAAGGATTGTGTCCACTAGACATGCACATGGATATGTCATGGAAGATCTAGCATCTATAAGAGCTCTCATGGGTGGATGGTGAAGGTCCTTATGGATCTTTGGAATTCCGAAGATGGCAGGTGTCTTCGGTGTAGTGATATCTATATATTGATAGGTGTCATTATCAATTTTTCCTGCCAAAAATAAATCTCGGAAGTAGCCCCTATTCCTAGAATAAACCATATTCATCTCATTAAGTGAGGAGGGTGTATAGGCTGGACCATCCACAACACAGGACATTTTATGTAAGTAGTCACTATTGTCAAAGATAACCAAGCCCCCACCCTTATCGGGCTTGAAGACTCTCACCGGTAAATGACATAATTCATTTAGGAGCATTTTTTGTGCCTTGGAAATGTTGTATTTCTTATTCCTGGACTGACTATTGATATTGGAGTCTAAATGTCTAAGATCAAACTCACATACCCGTTCGAAAATGCACAAGTCAGGGTGTATTGGTGGATTAAACACACTTGACAGTTTTAGTTTACTACCTTCCTGATGTACAGGGGTTGAAAACAATAGGCCCAAATTCAACTTTCGTGTAAAACATTTCAAATCTATGATGGTCTCTGTTAGATTGAAATGGTTACTTGGTACAAAAGTGTTGCCTAGGGCCAATAAATCAATCAGTTCTTGTTCAATAGTGAAACTGGAGAAATTGTAGATCTTAAAATCCCCTTTAGTATTCACTAGTATCTTCACACTGGTGTTCTGTTCTATGTCCAAATGGTTGTCATCATTCAGACTTGGTTGTTGTTCCATCGTCTGTTCCTGTAGTTCTTCTGATATTGGTTGTTCCGTTTCCCTAAAAAAGTATTAGGTTGGTTTTGTTGGCCATCCCCCCGGAATCTTTGGCCGTTGTTGTTGTTATAGTTACTGGCCTTAATTCTGTTACTCCGCCGAGGACCCTCAGGAATGTCCAATTCATGTTCTTCCTGAATGGCATCCATTCCTGAGTCCCCTTGTGGCCCTTGGTCATGTCCATTAGGTTGGTGTGGTGAAGTATTAGGAATAGCCCCGTGTTGTACATAGTCTGTGGTTAATTTTACATAAGCCTTATTTTGCTGATAAGCTGTTCTGTCTCTGGTCAATTTTTTACGCTTATTGACTTTGAGTTTGGCCATCAACGCATCTATGCTGTTAAATATGCGTGAATAGTCATATTTATATCTTACAAAGTCAATGTCCATTTTGATCAAATTGTCCAAATCCTTTATCTCAGTTGTCAGCAAAGTAATATGGGCCGTGTAATGTTTGATCATTAACCCCAGCAATTGAAGGCCTTGTTGATCAAATAAATCTCGTAGTTCTTTTAAAAAAGAATCTTCAGCTAAAAGGCCAGTTGGAGCAAAGGAGCTGCGTAGCCCCTTTGGGACAATTTTTTCTTTTAAACATTGATTCAGATAACATATTTCCAACTGTAGTTTCCTTAGTTTCAGTAATTTCTGATCAAAAAGTTTAAGTCTACTTACTAAATTGTCCATGGAGGTCGCCATGTTCACATCCTGTAGTGCCGGTAGTTCCTGTAAACCTTGTGATGTAAAGACAAATGAATCCAAAGCTGTAATCCATTCTCCTAAGGTCGGAACCCCAATAAGCACGTTGTTTTGTCCATTGATGTCCTCCAGCGAGTCTGTAGAAATAGGAGCCGCAGAGTTCCTGCTACTGCCCGCAACGTTCACCTGCCGTTGGCCCGCTGGAATAAAAGAGAGATTTGTATTCCCCATCTCATTACTTGCACTCATGCTGCCGGTATTACCCAAATTGTTGGTAATGCCGTTTGCACGGTCGATAGTGTCCAATTGTGTATTCAGGTGGTCTAGTCGTTGTGAAATAGTAACTAATAGTGCTGCCATATCGTTGTTGGAACTAGGTCCGTCAGGGTTGGTAGACCCAAAGATGTTAGGACTAGTCGGACTGGAAAGCGAACCCGAAGCCATAGTAATACGAACAAACCACAGCAAAAGTCCAAAACTCCAAATAACACAAAGCTCAGGTATCACAGACCACACCAACTAGTATTGAATATTCTTAACGCAAAATAATTTATTTATCCACAAAGTATTCACAGCGTTTTCGCCAGTCCCAATAGACAAGCTTCCTCAGAGAAATAAAATACTTTTAAAAATTGGCGCTCTTTATACACATAAAATCTCATTAGTATGAGGTGCACGTCACTTCCTGGTAGTGTGTTATTAGCCGTTCTCACACTTCTTATTTATTTTATATATATCAATGTAAGAATTTATATTGACACACACGTCATACTTGCTATACAACGAACTAGACATACACATATAATGTATAATACCATCCGACCATTAAAAACAATTAAAAAATAACAAGAAATAAAACTTTAAAAATTTATCATGAATTAACTTCATGCGAGTAGTATCTATAACTGCTCGCTGACTTGTGTACCTCTTCCAATGGAATCCACAATACATTACTTAACAATTGTGGCTGCCAAAACTATTAATTTGGGATATATGAGTGTTAAGTAAATTCCACTCTTGGGTTATTTTTTATTTTTTATTTTTTATCATTTATCATAAAGAATAACTATCCTTAACACCAAATACATAAAAACACCGAAAGTGTTTTTATTAGTCCCCCAGAGTCGTTTTTACTCTATATAAGGCTGTTATAGGCATAGAGTAAATTCTTGTGTGTTCTTGTCCTCTATTTTTTGTCATCAAAAATTAATCAGTTCATACACCTAGACATATACAAGACATATACAAGACATGGGGAAACCTATAAATAAATTAATCGACAACACTTCACCCCAATACAGGCCCAAGCATATCTTCCTGACGTCCTTATGGACAGATAAATAAATAAATAAATAATAATTTGTATGTCTAGTTCGGTGACGTGCACCTCATACTAATGAGATTTTATGTGTATAAAGAGCGCCAATTTTTAAAAGTATTTTATTTCTCTGAGGAAGCTTGTCTATTGGGACTGGCGAAAACGCTGTGAATACTTTGTGGATAAATAAATTATTTTGCGTTAAGAATATTCAATACTAGTTGGTGTGGTCTGTGATACCTGAGCTTTGTGTTATTTGGAGTTTTGGACTTTTGCTGTGGCCTTTTCCTTGTTGTGTGGAGGACATTATGGAGGTGTGGGGGATACAGCTTCACAGACAATAGGTGGAAATACCTCTCAGGACAAGACATGTGGAGACAGTCCAACAACATGGGGGACAAAGCTCCAGACATGGGTACAGATTTTAAGTACGTATGGTGTTATACACATAGAGGCTTGCTAGATTAACAGGGTTTGTCAGGACATGCATTTTCTGTGTGGTTTGATGTTTGACAGTGATATGTCTCTGACATACCTCTTAACTGTCCAGATGTCCACAGACTGCCTAGAGGTTTGCCTGTTATGTGTGGTCTGTTCCTCAGACAATGTCTGTGTTTGTGAAATCAGTGGGATAATGTGAGGATTGTAGTCAGTACATGTTGACATCGATTAGTGTTTCAGACATCATATCCTTTGGGGATGTTATGTTACAACAAACCCTGTAACACCAGCAACTGTTCCAGTTTATAACACCATTATGTGAGATAGATCCTTCTTTCTGCCCCATTTCCCCCAAGTATGTCATGCTTTGTCCAGATGTCTAGCAGTAAGAGGTTCAGAGATATGGTATAGCATTATTTAGTGACTGCACTCCTGGTATCACCCCAGGGACTTAACAGACTCCTGGAAGTGGTATGTGGCAGTAGCCATATATATGGTCCCACACCCTGGACATCCTGTGGAAATCTGTACATTTGAGAGTTGTGTATGTCTGGCCATTGTTAACAAACTGCCAAGATTGTGTAGCAGTGTTGTGTGTAAATGTTTGTTGGGTTCAGTAGGGAGAGAAGCAGATGTCAGGGTCATAGATCCTTTTCTATCTGACTGTGCATGCTTCTACAGTTGCTGGTGGTCTATCAGGTGTATATATTTGTAGAGACAGACTAGGAACTGTCCTTTAACACCTCAGGATTCCCAGTAGGCTTTGAGTTGGGCCAGTATATGTCAGTATAGTGTGTGACAGGCAATCAAGATATGTTTGTTCAAACAGTCGTTGTACTCTATAGTTCATTTGGGGTACTGGTATGTTGCTGTGACTGTGGTGCAATTGGTTGTGGGTGGACATTTTCGCACCAATATCTACTTTTAACTATGATTCCATCCCTGTAGTGCATGATATATTTGGAAATGCATGGGTAATTCCCCAGAGCTGATTTGGGGTAGTGCCATGTTGCTCTTACTGTGATTCAGAAGGTGCTGAGTGAAATGGTTGGCAGCTCTCAATGATTTTTCTCTTCTGTTACTTGACTAAAGTCATACCTCTCCACTGTTCAGATGTCTAGACACTGTCCAGATGTGTGGCCCATATGTTTGTTCTGTTCCCTATAACAGTTGTGGGTTTCTGACAATTCACTGGGATGATGGGAGCATTGACATAAGTATGTAATGACATTCATTTGTGTTTCAGACCTGGAATCTATCAGGGATTACATGTTAAATCACACCATGGTACTCTAGCAGACTTCTATGCGTATAACAGCCATATTGCAAAGTCGTCGCTATTGTTCGCCCTTTATCCCCCACTTTGTCAGGCTTTGTGCAGATGTCTTGCAGTAAGAGGTCGGTTATCTATCTATCTATCTATCTATATATATATATATATATATATATATATATATATATATATATATATATATATATATATATATATATATATATATATATATACACATATATTTATGTATAAATATATATATTTATGTATAAATATATATATTTATGTATATATATATATATGTATATATATATATATATATATATATATATATATATATATATATATATATATTTGTTTTTATATATATGGGTACTACAGATATATATTTTTTCCCTTATGTTAAATGACTGTAGTGCATGATATGTTTGTACAAATTCCTACAGCTCAGACGGCTTAGAGGTACATTGCTGTGATTGTAGTACACAGCGTCTTGGGCCCAAGAGTGGTGATATTTTGTCAATAATGTTAAATGACCAGACTACATGATATGTTTGCAAAAGCATTACAGATTCTCACAGCTCAGATGGTGTAGTGATACTTTGCTGTGATTGCAGTGCACAGCATGTTGGATTCAAGCCTTGGCAGGGCTGGTTATTTTGTTGCTGGGCAGAACAAGGGCTGATGGAGACAGAGTGATTAAGGCACTTTTAAGCATTTGTAGGTGGGTTTGCATGGTTTTGTGTGGAGCTAAGTGATGCTAACAGGTGGTTAAGCTCTCTTAGCTTCACTTAGCACTGTTTACTCCCACTTACACCCACACTAATTTTAATTAAAGAAAAGAAAAAAATGGTGATAGAAAAATGGTGAAATGGGGGCAAGGAGGGGGTAAAACATTAGCAAAACAAGCTAGGGATATGCAGGATAGGTGTAGGAAAACAGCTGTGAATAATGTGTACAATTTGGAATTTACAGCCTCACACCCCAAAGGGAGGGGTGTTGGCAACATACATTTGTAGGATAATTTGTGGGTACATGGATTAATTTCACTATACATGGGGGTGAAATGTAGAGCTATGTATAAGGCAATGATTTTATTTGGAGGACAGACACCCTTTTTTCTTTAGGTAAGAGTAGGATGTGGGGGAAGGCCTGTAGGTATGTTTGGGGAGGTAGGTTGGGTAAAATAGGTAACATTTTCAGACAGACAAGACACATAAGCTGACAGGGGCGGTATATGACACATTAGGGGGTAAACATCTTGGATGGGGAGAGTGGTTGGGATTCAGAGGCCCAGGAGCCCCCAAATGGATACAGTGGAACTGAGGTCCCCACCCATGGGCAGTCACCACTGCACCTTCATGGCCCCGAAGGTGGCTGTGCTGGGTGCTGGACAAGAGGGCTGGCCTGCCCCTCAAGGTGCACCAGGCGGCCCTCCATCTGATGCAGCTGCCCACCCAACTCTGAGCAGATGACACTGTGCACCATACCCCAGAACTGTCAGTGGGTGACGGGGTCCTGTCTGCGCCCTCACCCGGGGGGAACGGGCCCTGTCCCCTGAGGTGGTTCCACCTGAAGGTGGTGCAAGACCAGCAGAGGAGGAGGATGTTCTGGGTTGGGTCCCAGACATGCTGGGGCCGAGTGCCATGGCCAGATGGGGTGGGACAGGTGGATCTGCTGGGATCTGTCTTCCCAAACATGCTATGGTGTTGTGGTTTTCCAAGATATTTTGGTTAGTCATGAGCAACACATTTCAAAATTAGTTATAACAGCATGCATGGGTGTTCCCATTAACCCAAACCAACAGATATGAAACAGTTGCATAGCAAACAGAACACATGCATGAATGGAACAACAGTAAACATTTGAACAGTATGCAAGTTACACTGGCAGCAACAGGCCACCAATAATAGTATTTGAACAAGGTATGTTAATATGCCCCCAATGAAATATATGAACAATAATAGACCACTTCACAACAATAGGTTTTGAGAACAACATACCCGTATTATATGAATAATAATTATTGATGTAGATGACATGTGGGAGGAGAGAATGAAAGGTCCATTAACAACTGTATCAGCTTCTATTTTTCACAACGGTACTGCTCAATACTCTACAGGTCTGCCCTCACTTTACATCTACCTATGGTCCATAGTTTCTGTGGCACATACATACCTGTTAGACTGTCAACCTGTAATGGTATGAGGCAGACTGGGTACACTGTGACTACTTTACTGCACGAGGCTTGTGCAGTTCAGGGTTACATACTTGACAAAGAAGGAGTACCCTGCAATGATGTTGTGTGAGTCTGCTACTAGCATAGTTCACCTGGATTCCTATCTGTGTACAATGTGACTGGCAACAGTGACCACTAGCTGTGACAGCATTACACTTGAGAGACATGCATCAGGGAGGGGGCATGATGTATGTACTTATTCTGCTGTCATTTGCAGGCATATGGGGTTGGACAGTGGAACAGTTGTACACAGTGTATTACTATACCCTTCATACAGCTACTGCACAAATTACTTTACCTGTAAGACCTGTGGAGAAAATATCTGTTAACACTTTCTGAATGTTTCCACAACTATTCAGGTGTATTAGTATACCCTTCATACAACTACTACACACATTTCTTTACCTGTGAGACCTGTGGGGAAAATATCTGTTAACACTTTCTGACTGTGTCTACAAATCTTCAGAGTTTCTATTGTGTGTGTATATATATATATATATATATATATATATATATATATATATATATATATATATAGACACACACACATATCTCAGTACCACTCTCTGGATTCATACTATGTCTGGGTGTGCTAAAATGAACCACAATGCTATTTTCTATCACACTGAGCTACTGGGGAACTGCTGCTCCTTGCTTGACAAATTTCTGAATAATACTTTCTGGGTTGGACAGTCTAACCTTGTAGTCCTGAAATCCATGCATGGCAGATAGTTATTGTACTGTGTATTACTCCTTTGACTTAATACAATCTGGAAATCAAAGGTTAACACAAAACTGTAATGCATACTAGCTGTTTCCCAGAACAGCCTCAGTTATTTCATGCTGTCAATGCCATATTTGTTGTAAAGAATGTGTACACATTCTATTTCTACAACACCATACCAGAGTAAACACAACAGTTTGTTGTATATTTTTTTACAGTTAAATGACACTTTTATTAATGGACATCCTGTGGATAAGTATTAGTGTGACAAATGTGTTTTATTCATTTGACACATTACACAATACACCTACTGGCAGTAGACAATGTACTCCTTCTACTTTATGGCACTATATACTGCAAGATAGATCTGTCACCAGACTGTCAGCGCATCCTTGTCAGTCTGTCTGCATGGGCCTCAATGTTCATAGCCCTCTCTGCTGCAGCTGTAGGGGTGAGAAACAAACATTATGCATACATGTCTATCTCATACACAGGCCAGAATTTGGTACAGCTATACCTGGGATACTTACAAACTGCTGCAGCATGCTGGTCCCAAGAATTTTGGATCCATTGGGCCAAGAGCTCCCTCTTCCTATGCTTTAGGTCAGCATAATGATGCTGTACCTGTTCATCAGTTTGGGAGATTCCAGTGGCACTGGTGAGATTGCATGCAAGACGGTCCCAGGTCTCTGCTTTGTACTGAGAGCCCTGGTACTGGCCCTGCAGCAGTCTGTCATCATGGTGTTCTACAAGGAGTCCAACCATGACCCCGGACTCTAGGATGCTCCAGGGCTGTGCCCGAAAGTGCATTCCCTCTTCAACGCCAGACATGTTCCTGCAGAGATCAAACTAAACAAGTTATGGCTGTATTCCCACCTGCACTGTTTAAATAAGGCCATATTCCCAACCTTTGCCATCATTGGACCATTTTGAAGATGCTAAGCTCAGCTAAGCAGTGTGCAAATCCACTAAGCTGGGTTGAACAGTGCTTAAAGGGGTAATTACTGAACATTGCTTACTAGTGCACAAATCCGTTTAGCTGAGCTGACTGTGTTTAGCATTCACATTTAAGAAATCCTTATACATGCTAAGCATAGCTGAGCAATGCTAACCATTGCTTATTTTCATTTTAGAAAAATATCAAGATACTGACTTAATTAATCATTACTGACATATTAGTAAGTGTGTATGATTTACTTTGTGTGACATCCGTCTATGTGTTTTCATTACATTGCCATGGAGTGTGACTATACTGTAAGTGACACTTGTGTATGCATGGGTGATTTCACATGTTATATGCACTCACACTTACATTTCAGACCAGTTACACTACTCTGGTTGACAAATATCAATTACTACATAATTTAAAATTAAATTAATAATTTTAAAACTGCTTTCCCATGTAAAAATAAAGTGGCTGTTTTAGTACTCAGACTGTAAGCATCTGCAGGCAAAGCCAGGACTCTAACCACTAGACTATCTCAGCATGATAATTTCAGCTGTATATTTTTATTTATCTCCTATGGGATGTTTAAGCAATGCTGGCCAGAGGGCCGTAATGTGCACACCCACTCAGCTATGCTTAAACATACCTTAGAATGGAAAACAAAAGTAAAAAAAATCATAAACCCACTTTATTTACATGTATCTGTACTCCTTGTCAGTCACAGTACGGGTAATTGTAAAGGAACACATAAGGACACATATTAATTATTGCTCTTACAAACTTAGCAAGTGTGACTGTGGTTTTCTAGCAGATCATTGGCAAATTACTCAGGGTTTAAGTCAGAACATACTGACAGACATTTGGCTTTCAGACTTCATACCCTTCAGGACATTTGTGCTAATACAACCCTTTTATTCTATCAGCTTTCTGGATTTGTCAGTACAATATTTAAAAAGTGTCCCAATTTTTGTGCCTTTGTCCCCCCATTATTTATGGCTTTGTACAGCTTTCTTGCTCTAGGAGGGTGAGAAGTATGTGAGGCAGGCATCTGGTCATTCTGCAGCAACCTGTACAGTTAACAGATGTGGCCGTACAGCACTTTCATATGGCAGACATTTGTGTTTCAGTCTTCATACCCTTCAGGAAGGCCATGCTACTGCATACCTTTTATTCTATCAGCTTTCTGGGTTTGTCAGCGCAATATTTAGGGAATGTCCCTATTTGTGTGCCTTTGTCCCCCCATTATTTATGGCTTTGTACAGCTTTCTTGCTCTAGGAAGTTGGGAAGTATGTGAGGCAGGCATCTGGGCATTCTATAGCAACCTGTACAGTTAACAGCTGTGGCCATACAGCACTTTCATATGGCAGACATTTATGTTTCAGTCTTCATACCCTTCAGGAAGGCCATGCTACTGCATACCTTTTATTCTATCAGCTTTCTGGGTTTGTCAGCGCAATATTTAGGGAATGTCCCTATTTGTGTGCCTTTGTCCCCCCATTATTTATGGCTTTGTACAGCTTTCTTGCTCTAGGAAGTTGGGAAGTATGTGAGGCAGGCATCTGGGCATTCTGTAGCAACCTGTACAGTTAACAGCTGTGTTCATACAGCACTTTCATATGGCAGACATTTGTGTTTCAGTCTTCATACCCTTCAGGAAGGCCATGCTACTGCATACCTTTTATTCTATCAGCTTTCTGGGTTTGTCAGCACAATATTTAGGGAATGTCCCTATTTGTGTGCCTTTGTCCCCCCCCCCCCATTATTTATGGCTTTGTACAGCTTTATTGCTCTAGAGGGTTGAGAAGTATGTGAAGCAGGCATCTGGGCATTCTGCAGACACCTGTTCAGTTTGATGGCTATGGCCGTATGGCACTTTTATAATGCAGGGTATGTGTGACAGAACCTGTCACACACTCCCTGCATTGTTTCTTGTTCCCCTAGCTATTTCAGTGTCCGTGGGCACTGAAATGCTCATTTTATTTCATTTCAGTGTCCGCGACACTGAAATACTTTTAAAAAGTGCAATACAGCACTTTCTGAGTACAGGTGGCATGTTAGATGTGCATGCACTGCTTAGACACGCCCCCTGCACTCAGTACTCTTTGTGTCTGTTTAGCCTTAGTAGTAGTGCGCCTTCATGAATATGCAAGGCAAGCTGCTGTTAATGCTAATGCTACATCGACACAGTTCACTTCATGCAGGAATAGCACTATTCTTGCACGCAGTTTATTGAATCCCGGGGACAGCCTATCCTGAAGGAGTATTCCAAGCTAAAGATAATTTAACACAGCATTTGAACATCGGCATCATCCAATAAGAATAAACGGTATAATGGGGATAACAATTTTTAACTAAACAAGAATAAACAGCTATGCCTATGTTATTTATTCAGACATACAGGGATGCTTTGCTTTATTAAATTGTCATTTCTATAGCACTGTGATTTGCTAAGGTATTCTTTAAAATCACCTCTTATACTAAAAAACAGTTGTACAGCTAGACAAGCAGAACAGATATTCATGCAACATATAAAGCTAATGATGCATATACTGTCTTGGAACCCTTAATGACAAGCAAAAGCTTAAGAGGTACAGCTACACCAAGATCACGAAAACTTTATGAGCATCTTTGAAATACATAGGGTTACACTATCTACATACAATCCTTTTATCTGATGGAATGTATATAGAAAGGTGGTGGAAATGCTGCTCTAGTATGATTTTTTTAAGAGTATTGTCTTGGTAGGCGACCTAACAGCATATTAGTCAGCAGTAAGTATTGTCAGAGGCCAGAATGATTTACTGATCGATTTTAGGAGCAAGCGACTAAGCAGCTTTTTCTTGATAGAATTATATCTAAGTTTTGTCATTGTTTTAAAGCTTCAAACCAATAAAAGGTCACAGAAATTATCTAGGTAACTAAGAAGGCTGCTCAGGAATGATTTCTGAAAATATTAGTTTAGGACACAATTAAAATGAAAATAATTCAAGAGCCATGAAGCACTCAGTATACTGAGGCCAAACGAAAAATGAAAAATGAATGTCTGAAACAGCATGAAATTCATCAGTCTCTCCTCGCTTTACTTGACCTCTTTCTTTCTTTAAAAGAAAAGTTTCTAAAGTCACATGTTCAAAAAGGTATGGGTGAACAGATTTTAGCTTCTGCACACCATCTGAAATCTGTAGCACATAAAAGTAGGCCAATTTTTTCCAAAAGAAAAGATAGAAAGATATTGGCAATCAATGATGGCAGCCATATCACAAGCACAGACTGACTTTTCAGAAAACTTGCTCAGACAATGAAAACTGAAAGCATTTTTATTCTGAAAAAAATTACTTACCTGAAGATCACCATGTCAGAGGAAAAAGAAAAAAATGAACTGTTTTCAGTAATTTGACTGATGAAATTAAACTTGAAAGTGGAGACAAAGCCTGAGATACATAATTAAGGAAGAAAACATAGAAGCATTAATAAAAATGTAAAAAAAAAGACAAAGATAGAAAGATATTGGCAATCATTGCTGGCAGCCATATCACAAGCACAGACTGACATTTCAGAAAACTTGTTCAGACAATGAAAACTGAAAGTATTTTTATTCTGAACAAACTTACTAACCTGAAGATCACCATGTCAGAGGAAAAAGAAAAAAAATAACTGTCTTCAGTAATTTGACTGATGAAATTAAACTTGAAAGTGGAGACAAAATCTGAGATACATAATTAGGGAAGAAAACATAGAAACATTAATAAAAATGTAAAAAAAAGACAATTACTGTGATAGATGACTATACATTAATTTTATGCAGAATGTGTTAATTTATTAATCCTTACTCCAGGCAACATAATATTGTATAAACAATTCCAAGCTAGACAGGGATCAGATACTCCAAATACTTATCAGCTCATGTAGTTATGCCTTTTAAATAAATTTTAGCCACAAAACACCTGCTGCATTGCTAACTCACATATTCTCTAGGAAGATAGGTCCAGATTAAATACAGTTGATGGCAGGAAAGTAACTCAAAAATAAGAATGCAGAATATGATGGCTGCATCTGTACATTGTAAAGGAAGAACACCTGTTTTTCATTTTAAGCTTACATGCCAGGATGGCATTTGGAATGGTATACTAGGTCTTACTCTGAGCCTTGTGGATGCAGATTTGCCCATTTGTCACGACCAAAAGCAGTTTACATCAGTAATTAAGGAATTTATAGATTAGATGGGGCCTTATCTGAAGTATTTTAGATTGCTAGAGGTAGCAGGAAGGTATGGTTTGATCCCTTCTGTTGATCACTCTAGTAGAATTAAATCATATGTCCAATCTCTCAGCAAGTAAGATGACAGCTCAGATACTTGACAGGAGCCCACACAAAGGTAATCAACAGTTTAACCAGAAAATATGTTCCTGATGCTGAGACTCATCAAACTCATTATGAAGTTTGTTGGCAATCCTTATTAAATTTTGAACTGCCTCAAGCTCTTAAGAGCAAAGATGAACGTGACTGTAATAAAGAGGATGGAACTGCTACAGAGGTTCTTTTAAAAGATTGCTGTTTTAATTGGACTTTTTAAATATCAGCTGTTAATGCCCTTATTCATGAAACCTACTCCTATAATGGATTAAGTGAAGTAGGAAGAAAGTGAAGTCAGTTAGTGAAAGCTTTTAATAAGGGATGAACTGATATTCCAATTTCCTGTAATGAAAGTGCTAACTAAGTGAGATGTTGCTGTTTCCTAGAAAAGTCTGTACTTGCAGGTGATGGTGATATCACCAGATGAAGTGTTTTTAAAGTATCAAGCATGATTACAAGATGATTGACTTGGGGGAAAGATGGACTTTCTGAATTGCAACATTCCCAAAAATGATAGGCAAAATCTCTTTGATTTCAGAGTTTACAACTAGGAAGTTAAGAGTTTATACTAAATCAACAATGCAAGCATTCTGGAAAGATGCTTGCATTGCAAAATTCAGTAAACATCCATTTTGTTTATTTGTATTAGATAACTAATACACATTGTGACTGACAAAAGTAGGCTTGTATTACTAGGATCAAGTGTCTGGAGACAAAATTTATTGCTACAACAGAGTTTATTTTTCAAATTCAACAAAACAAAACAAAAATAATTCTCTCTTTAGACTTTTGTAGAGGGTAAACCAAAAGAAGCCACACAGTTCACTTTCACTGTTAGATGCCCTTTGGCACTCTAGAGTGTATCACAATGCAGTCTGAGAGAATGAAACAGTACTTGCAGGAAGTTAATGAATTGCACTATATAACAGTTCAGCAGTTCTTTCTGTTATAAGGACAGTAGGATACTAGCAAACTGCTTAAAAAGCTCCTCCCATTCTCTCTAGATTTATGGTAACAAGTGGTTTCTATCTTTACATTAGAATACTCTTTCTCCAATGTCTCTGGAATTAAAGAATCTCAACTTTCCTTCCTTTTCCCAGAATATTCTTTGTAAATTCTGTAATTACACTTCTCCTCCCAGATATTGTGGTTGAATTGTCTCTGGCTCATACCCCAGGAATATGGAATGCAACTCTCTGCAGTGCAAACATCTTAATATTTAGTTCATTGTAGGCTGCTTCTAATTAATTATCTAATAGAACTCAGACTTCCTGGGTCTTTCTCTTTGTCTCTCTCTGCCTGTAGCAATTTTCCAAGATGTCTCTTAAAAAAAGTAATATGGCTTCCTCTTATCTGGTTGGCAGCCACTGTATCACAACTGTATCACATTACCACCCACCTCCATCTCAGAACTGAATAAATGAGCAACACTGGCCTGATGAATCCCAATTCGGTAGGACAAAGTGTCTCCTAGTAAAATGTATGTTTCTTCCAACCATTGTTTTTGGTAGGGCAATCCCATCTGGGCAATTCCTAGTAAAATTTCTAATCCATGGGTAGAACTAGCATCTAGATTCCCTCAGGTTATGCATAGTCATGTTTGGATTATAGTTTTTCTATTGTTCACTTGATGCCTACAACTTAGCCTCCTACTCATGTCTACATTACCCTGGGACCTGTAACAATTCATAATGTTTTATGCTAGCAATTTTTTCTTTTGCAGATTTTCCAGGACCCTTCCAGACTCTCTTCTTTTCAGCTTCTTCCTAATTCTTTGGTTTGGTACACACTTCTTTCTCTAAATAAAGAGCACTATTTTACTGAGAATAAACCACCAATCTCAGATGATCATTTTAAACCTTGCTTTTCAACTCTTAATTCTTCATTTGGATATGCACTTGTTGAATTGTGGATGCATTTCTATTATTTGTTGATGAATGTGTTGATGTGTTTCTTTCATTTTCAGATGAAGTTATTTGCTTGAAATAACATCTTTGTTTCTCTAGGTTCCTGCTATTTTCTATGACCTTCTAGCGAATATTTGGACATTAAGATCGGTGATATTTCATCTGCAAGCTTCTCTTGTAACAGCTGTGGCATAAAGGATTTCTCTTTCATATTTTCTTCATTTTATATTTCATCCTTCAGATGGTGCGGGGACAAATCTGACCTCTGAGCCTTGACAAAAGTTTCATGCACTGATACTGTCTAATTAATTCTTTAAAGTATGGCCTCTTTTTGTTGCAATTCATTTTCTGCCTGGTTATTTTCAGAGTGACCTTCATTAGATTATCTTTGCACACACTCGATTCATGTAGTTTTCTCTGTTGAGGTCATGCAGCCTGGTAGCTCACTGTCAGCGTTGTTTGCCTAGAATTCAGATTCATTAAGCTGCCGTGTCACATTTGTTCATGTTCGGCAGTTTAGAAATGTCATAGTAACACATCCTGGATACGATGATCATCACTGCACACTTTCTGTAGCATGCCATTCTTAACAGCTGTCATTGACTGATCTCTCTCCCTGGATCTTAGATAACAGAAGATAGTTGTATGACTGGATTGGAATTTATTCAGTGCCAAGATTTCTGCTATGTAGTTTTCTCATCTCTTTCTTTTAATGCTGTTTTGCTATTTCATTCTCCAATTCAAGCTTAATATAGTACTGTTTCCACTGCCAGAAAAGGCCTTTGTAGTTGTTGCATGCTTGGCTGTGTTTGTTGCTTCCTTATATAGTTTCCATAATTTTAGGCTGCTCTGAACTCCTACAATTTTGTTTCACAAACTGCATCTCAATTACTGGCTTGCTTATTAGGTTTTCTTTCATAAAAAGACTTTCACTTTTAGTTGCCCAAGCAGCTTAGCAATTACAGATCTTCTTGTTATTGTTACTTTTTTTAAGTTTACACTTTGCCAGTTTGAGATCTGTCTGAGAAAAGCTCATATCAGACTCACATGACAAGTCTTTTAGTTTTGATCCATGTCTGGATCACATTTCACATAAAGTATATACAAGGCACTTTGAATATTGCAAACGTTTATGTCTATTTCTACAACTTTAGGTCTTGGACTTGTGTGTTCCACAGTAATTCCAGACTCACCAGTCTGGTCTTTAGCACAGTGGTATTACGTTGTATATACAGCCTTCATGTCCTGAATGCTTTTATTATTCTCTTTCCCTTTCTCTCTGATAGTCATTTCTCAGTGCTTCTCAGTGCTTTAGCAGCTTCGTCTAAGTGTCACCCTTTTGCTTGAGGCAATCATTTTCCTTATTTATGGCTGGAACAGTAAGATTACTTTTTTATATCAGCTCATCATGACAAGCAAATGTTAGCTTACATTGTTTTACTTTGCTGTTTTCTTCCTTCAAAAATTTGCTCTCGATTTTACTTTCATCCTACAAGCTTTTATGCTTAGTTAGCTCAAGTGATAACCATTTGAAATACTGGAATTTGTCTGAGTCCTGTAATATGTAACCTGGAAACTGAATGGCTGAAAATACAGACTTAAATATACTAATTGTTCAATGGTATTGTTCAGTCTTTCATTAATTCCTGCATAAAGTTCAAAGACCATTCAAAATGCAGACTCATCAATGAATGCAGTATATACCTTGGGACCCAACTAGGTATAGATTCATAGGCTCATAGGTAGGTACTAGGCTATTTCCCCAAAGTCCTACATAAGCCTAGCCAGCAAGGTTCCATAGCTTATGCCATCCAGGAAAGTTATTTTCCTGTGCCACTGTCCAGCAGAGACACAGAAGGGATCCCCGGGGTGTATTTCCTATTTCCCATCCACTCATCAAGATTTTTCTTGAAGAGTGCTAATGAAGAACTTTGCTTGACATAGATGGGTAGCTTGTTCCAGTGTATAGGAAGTCTCTGGGACAGGAATCTATCCCTCCAGTGTGTCCTGTTTATTGTGGTGACAAGGTTTAGGTCCCTAGAGTGTGTAGCTCAGAGGGATTGGGATTTCTTTAGGTGTAGCATGTTCAACAGCTCTGGGTTTGACATAGCTTTATATGTTAGGCAGAGATCACCTTGGAGTAGGCGATATGCTACGGAGTAAAGCTGGAGTTTTTTGAGGCGGTCACTGTAGGGCATGTGTTTGAGGCCAGTAATCCTCTTTGTGAGGTACTTCTGTGGCCTTTCCAGCTGCTGCAGATGTCTTGTGAGGTGCATTCCAAAAGGGGCGTTGTACTCTATAATGGGTCTAATGAGTGACAAGTAGAGTATAAAATTGTTTTTTGAATATCTGCAAAGAAGAAAACTGTCAGATATGTAAAGGAACCCTGTTGCAAAGTTGAACCAATGACTGCATTAAATAGTTTGCTCTTAAGACTGTCCTTGACTCCTTAATTTTGTAAGAAAAAAATATGCATATCTGGCTAATATGCTTGTATTCAACAATTTAATATTTAGTAGAGATTGACCAAACAAAGTTTGGCCCTCAGATATCTGTAACTGACTGAAAAGAGTCCTAGATTTTCCAGTCTGGATGGATATGATTTATCTCTACAAGTAATGCTACATCTTGTAAATTTTCCTTGAATAACTTCTAAGACCAGAAGATCACCTTTCTTGTAGGAGAAAAACAACATGCTGTAATCAACAATGGGTTGCTATGAATAACCTCAAAATACAGTTATTATTTCTTTTTGCAAAGTTCTTGAAAATTAAGCCAATAACTTTTAATGCCTTAGCTTTAACTTCTTCTTAGTCCTATACTTAAAATTACTACATATAATAATACCTAATTCCGTCAAGCTCTGTAACTCGTGGGGTCCTAAATTTATTTGATATTCAACCACTGGTTTCCCAAAAAACAACATAGTGCATATATCCTTATTAGCTGTTAGTCCAGTGAAGTCTAACCATTTAGCTACCAAATACATGTAAGTGTTAAAATGGTCAATATCCTCTGTAGATGTAATAACACAACCTAGCTTAAAATCGTCTGCATGCTTGGCCATCAAAATATTAGATATCTTAGGAGTATCTTAGGAGTAAATGAAAATGTCAGGTTGAACAACACTGGACCTAGAACTGAGCCCTGGGGGACCCCTTTGTTCACTTCAAGCCAGTTTCCTATCCTTACTCTTTGCAATCTACCATGAAGCCACTTAGCCGCCCAGTGCACAGTGTATGGATTAACTTTGTGTTTGAGCATGGTATCAATGATAGCAGAATGAGGAACACTGTCAAAAGCCTTAGACAAATCCAAGTAAACCACCACTACAGACATGCCCATATCTAAGGCAATTGTTACTAGGTCATAAAACTTCAATTAAATTAGTGAACATAGAATGTTCTTTTGTGAAACAATATTGAATAAGCTCTATTAAACATCCTTGAAAGTCTTTTTTTTCCTCAAATATTTTTTTTATTTTCAATTAAATTAACATTTACATAATATTTTTAAATATTATTTTAAACAACTATATACAATATTTACAATAGCCTGACTTTCAATTATATATACTGTATGTTATTAAATATAGAATTAACAGATCAGTTATCAAAGATACAATATTGATTATTGCAAAGTGTCCAACAAAGATATAACTTTCTTCCAAGGATTATTTACCAATGGCCTGGGATAGATTCGTAGTTCTTTGATTTTTATTTCCATCGATGCAGTTGTCTTCAGTAAAGTGTAGAATTCTTCCAAGGTTGGGGGTGTATTTGAATTCCACCTTCTGGTTACGCATTTCCTAGCTATAGCAAGTGTTGCCCATAACAAATACATATTTGTCTTATTCAGGTAGGGACCTTCATTTACATTTAGTATAATCAATACTTTAGTTAAGGTAAATGATTCATTAAATAAAGCTTGTAAAAAAATGATTGATTCCATTCCAATATGATTTAATTTTATTACAGTCATAAAAAATATGAATCCAATCTGCTTTATTTGACGTTTCACACCTCCAGCAAAAAAACATTTGTAGTAGTACTGATCTTTTTAATTCTATCTGGTGTTAAAAATGCTCTTTATAAGTAGTTCCAGTTAAATATTTTCCAGTACTGTGTGTTAGAGGTGTAATTAACTGATAGTAAGATGTTAGTTTTAATTTCTTCTGTTAACTGCAATGACTGACCTTTTGTTAAGAACTGCCAGTATGATGGTTTGGGAATTGTTTTATATGTTATTAACTCTTTATATAGATTTGAAATGGAATTTTTCTTTTCACAACTATTATATATGAATTCATACAGAAAACTTATTAGATTGGAAATATTTTTAAATGAGGAATTATTAATTAATCTGCATAAATCTTGATTGTACATTAGAATGCTTTGTAAGGTTAACCAGTCCTGTGTTAGAATATTGTAATCATTTTTATCATATGTATATCTAAAACATTTAATTTATTTACACATTGAAACCAGCATAAGAATCCATTTTGTTCCCAGGAGGCTATTGTTTTCCTATATATTTTGTGAGGAACATTCTTAGTGATGGTAAATGGGGTTAAAAGGTCAAACCAAAGTTTTAGCTCTATGCTAGCATTGATAAGTTTCCTAAAGGAATTGATGTAATGATTAATCACTGTTGTTTTAGAAGGTTTTTGTTATATTATATTGTATACTTATGCATAGTATGTACCAGGGTTTGTTTGATTTGTCTACTATTAACATTTTTTTAACAGATTAAATTAATTTGTTAATATAGCCATTGTTAATTCTTTCCAGTTGGCAAAATAATTTGGGTTTATCCAGTCTATTGTAGTTTTAAGCACAAATGCTTTTATATATGTTTCTATTTCTGGGAAGTTCAATCCTCCTTGTTTCCAAGGTCTAATGTGAAGAGTTAGAGCTCCTCTATTCTTTTTGGGATACCATAAACATTTTATTAAATATGAGTTTATTTCTTTAAGAATGCATCTTTCAGGAATTAACTGTATTGCTAATGCTACATATAGTATTTTTGGCAATAAGACCATTTTTATTAATTGCAATCTGTCTTCAAAAGTTAATATAATTTTGTTCCACTTTTCTATATATATTTTTATTGTTTCATTAATGTTTTTATAATTTATTAATATTGTTTTGTTTATATTTTTGCATAACACTATTCCTAAATAAGTTAGCATAAGTTCTTATTTCCTATGATGGATTTATCTGTAACCTGTAGATCTTTTTTCTTATTTAAAAATAGAAATTTTGATTTTGATCTATTAAAGTATAGACCTGAAATCTTATAAAATTTCTCCATTACTTCTTCTAGCTTTCCTAATGACTCTCTGGAATTTGATAGGGTTAATAAAATATCATCAGCAGAAAGCATTATTTTAGATATGTACTGGTCATAGACTTCTATTCCTTTTATTCTTGGATTATTGCATATTATTTCTACAAATATTTCTATAGCCAAAGCAAATAAAATAGGAGAAAGGGGCATCCTTGTTTAGTACCTTTCGTTATATGGATAGATTCTGAGGTGGAAGAACCTAATTTAATGTAGGCTAAGTTATTAATATATATGTTTTTTAGTAATAAGATGAAGGGTTGAAGAAATTCAAATAATGCTAAAGTTTTAAATAGCTATTCCCAGTTGAGGGAATCAAAGGCTTTTTCAATGTCTAATCCGATTACAAGTGTTTCTCTATCTTCTTTATTCACATAATCTATAAGAGCAAGTATCCTTTTAATATTATCATGTGTGTGTCTGTTATATAAAAATCCAGTTTGATCATTATTAATTGTCTTTGAAAGTGAGATTTTCATTCTGTTAGCTAGGATTGACATGAATATTTTGTAATCATTATTCAGTAATGATATAGGTCTGTATGAGGTGCAAAGGTCTGATGGTTTATTATCTTGTAGAATTGGTGTTATGAGAGAATATTTCCATGAGGGTGGTATGTTTGCTTCTGACTGGACGTCTAGCAAAGTTTTATGAAAAAGGGAGATTACTGTTGAAGGGAAGAGTTTGTAAATTTCCGTAATTATCCCATCTATCCCTGGAGCTTTGTTAGATTTACATTCTTTTATCTTGTCAACAATTTCTTTGTAGGATATAGGTTTTTGTAGGTCTAGTTTTAAGTTTTTGGGATTTTTTTTTTATATTGATAAGGTTTGTATCTAAGTTTATTTGGTTGGTAGTTAAATCATCCTTTTTGAAGTGTTCCATATAATGGAACCAAATGCTTCAAGGATGTCTCCTATATCTGATACTTTTTCTCTTTCTTTTCATGATATATACTACTAATGCTATTTGCTTTAGACTGTATTTTAATTCTTGTAGATAAGTTATGTAGATATCTGGGGGAGGTGGCTAATGAGTTTATTATTAATTTTTCCAAGGCTAGACAAGTTTTGTGTGTTAGAATTTCATTATATTTTTTATTTAATTCCGCCATTTCCTTTTTGACTTCTGGACAATTCTGATTTCTTTTTAGATTTTGCTGTCAAGAGTCTGGTTTGCAAGTCTTATGATTCAGATTCCCACTCTCTGACTTTTTTTTTGTACCAGTTAAGGGTCTTACCAAATAAATACGCTTTTAATGAGTCCCAAACCATGACTCTACTGATTTCTGTTGTATTATTAATTTCAAGAAATAATTGTAGTTCTGGCAATATCCAAGGTCTGAATTCTTTAATTTTCGTGATATATGATGGAATTCTAGTTGAGAGGATTAAAGGTTTAAACTCGGTTTGGAGTTTCATTATCAGAGAGTCATGATCTGAGAAGGGGCATGGAACTATTAAGAAGTTGAGGATTTTTGTTTGTAACTCTTGAACTATGAATAATTTGTCTATTCTGGTTTGTGTTCCAAATCTATGATCTTTATGGGAAAATAATAAGGATTTATAGGTTCATAGGTTCATAGGTTCATACTAGGCTATCTGCCCTAGGACATTTGTAAGCCTAGCCAGAGTGTGTTTGGCTTTTGCCACCCATTTTAAATGTTTTACTATGCCCTTTTTCGAGGTTAGTTTACTGTGCCTCAGTTTAGCAGTGACACAGAAGGGATACCCAGGGTAAACCTACGATCTCCCATCCACTCGTCAAGATTTCTTTTGAAGAGAGTCAGTGAGGGACTCTGCTTAACTAGGACTGGGATTCTATTCCAGAGTGAAGGGAGCCTCTGGGTTATGAATCTGTCCCTCCAGCATGTCCTATTTATTTCAGTGCTGAGGTTCAAGTCCCTCGAGCGCTTAGCTCGATGGAATTTGGATTTTCTGAGGTGCAGCATGTCCATTAATTCCGGGTTGGACATGGCTTTATACGTCAGGCACAGATTGCCTCTAAGCAGGTGGTATGCAACCGAGTAGAGCTGGAGTTTCTTTAACCAGGCAGCATATGGCATCTGTTTGAGCCCTTTGATCCTCTTGGTGAGGTACTTTTGGGGTCTTTCCAGTTGCTGCAGGTGTCGGGTAAGGTACATCCTGAAAGGGGCATTGTATTCAATTATGGGCCTGATGAGGGATGAGTAAAGAGGCACAATGACCTCCCTTGATCTAGATGTGAATCCCTTCATGATTAGGTGGGCTATATAGAAGGTTTTTCTAATCACTTTGGCCACGTGGTTGTCAAATGAGAGATTGCTATCAACTTGGGTCCCCATGTCCCTAATTACTTCTTCCATACTTAATGGATTACCACCTATGTGGTAATTTGTGGGCACTTTGTTTTTGCCAAAGGGGATGACTATACACTTTTTGGCGTTTAGCTTGAGGCCATGGCTCTGGCACCAGTTATCTGTTTCTATGAGACCCTTTTGGAGGATACTTGTGTCAGCTGGAGAGTCAATTATGGCACCCAGTTTGCAGTCATCTGCGAACTTGGTCAGCCAAAGTTCTCCCGTGTTGGCCTGTACCTCTGAGAAATATATGCCGAACAAGAGAGGTCCCAGGACTGAGCCTTGTGGGATGCCACTTGTAACTGGTTTGGAGTCTGACATGGCTCCAGCAATTCTGACCATATGGGTTCTGTCCTTGAGCCAGTTTGCAACCCATCTAGTGACATAGGGGTTTATATTTAAGCTGGATAGCTTATCTATGATGCCCGAGTGGGGTATTGTATCGAAGGCTTTTGCGAGGTCCAGGTAGGCTGTATGGACCACCTTCCCCTCGTCAATGGCCTTGGTGACTGTTTCAAAGAAATCAACCAGGTTTATGAGGCAGGATATGCCCTTAACAAAGCCGAACTGGGTAGGATCCAGTGTCTGTAGGTCCCCAATAACTTTATTTATGAGTTCCATGATGATCCTCTCCATAGCTTTGCAGACCAAGCTAGTCAGGCTTATGGGGCGATAGTTTCCAGGATCCATTGAGGCACCACCTTTGTGGAGAAAAACCACTGTTGCTGTACGCCATTCTTTGGGTACATATCCTGTAGTAAGGCTGAGATTGAACAGTAGCTTTATGTTGGGGTTCAGCTCTTCTTGGAGTTCATGTAGGACGCAGCCCGGGACACCATCTGGTCCCATTGATGCTGTGTTTTTTGCTTTGGAGAGGGCGGCTCTCACCTGAGCATCTGAGATGTCAGGGGGGCAGCACTCTGCTGGGATAGATAATTGCTCTTTTGGGAGGGGGGGAGAAGTTTGCACTGAACCTGTCAGCCAGGATGTTGGCAATGTCTGTGGGTTCAGTGTATTTTTTGTCATTTTGGACTAACTCTGAGCATATCTGGGAGTTTCCACCCAGGTTCCTAACATAACTAAAGATAGCCTTGTGATTATCTTTAGTGTCTTGTGCAATTTTTCTCTCAAAGCTGGCCTTAGATGATTTTATGAGTGCCCGTAGTTTTTTGCTAATACTGATCAGCGATGCCTTCCCTTTTAGGGATTTTGCTCTATCATGCAGTAGCTTCCTCCTTCTATTGTATAGTTTGTTTATAGCTGGGGTCCACCAGACAGGACGCCTGCCTTTGGGGGATTGGGTCTTGGTTTTATTTGGGATTGCATGATCCATGCATTCCTGAAGGTGTTCATAGAATGTGTTTATAAAGGATTTTGCAGTCTGGGCCATATTTTCCACAGGCCCGGGGGCTTTGAAGGATTCCACCTTGGTTTTGAGGAGTGTGAAGTTTACTTTAGAGATGTTTTTCACTGTGGTTTTCTGGGCAGGGGGTGGGGTCGGGATGTGGATATCCAGTGAGATTAATTTATGGTCTGATCTTACCAGTGAGGGATACACTTCTGGTCTGGAGCATAGAGTCCCCATGTTGGTGATGATCAGGTCCAGTATGTTTTCCCCTCTTGTGGGAGTGGTGACAAGTTGTTCCATAGCATTTGAGTTTATAAATTCTAGGAACCTTTGGGCTAGGGTGTTGGAGCTAGAGTAATGCTCCCAGTCTATGTTTGAGTAGTTGAAGTCGCCCAATATAATGGTGTTTGGGGAGACCTTCATATTTTCCAGTGTTCTTAGGAAGGTTGAATGGGGTTCCTGGGTTTGGGAGGGTGGTCTGTAGCAGGCTATAAACTGGAAGGCAGTTTTACCCACTGTTAGTTGCATATGGATAGTTTCCGATGCTTCGTGCTGTGCCACCAACCTGGAGGTGTGGGTATCTTTGACGAATATTGATACTCCCCCTCCTTTTGTGGTTTGGTCTGAGTTTTGGGGCTGAAAAGTATGGTATGAGGTATAACCTGGTAGTGCTGGGGTGCTCTCGGGAGCCTTGAACCAGGTTTCTGTTACTGCACAGATATCGATGTTCTCCATGCTGAGGAGAGTTTCGAGTGCGTGCATCTTGAGGTTTAGAATTCTGGCGTTGAGTAGCATTACCCTTAGTTTCTTTTCCCTTGTGATACCTATGGAGGTGGGTTTGTCTTTTGAGCTTTGCCTAAAAAAGGCACTATGGGGGTGGCAAGAGCCTTTGCCAATATCCGAAAGCCCAGGGGTGACAGGTACAAGCCATCCCTAGCGAAGCAACGTGGCTTGTCGAGCATGTCATCCCAGGCTGACAGGCATTGGATCCCCTTTGAATGACACCAATACTTAAGCCAATTGTTGAAATTGATCATCTTGTCTTCATATTGTGGCATCATTCTTGGTGAGGGTAGGATGCTACTCAAGATCAGGGTCATACCGGACTGGGCTACATGCACAGAGAGCTCCTCTATGTCTCTTTTCATGTAGTCCAGGGAGGTACGTCTCAGGTCATTCACACCAGCATGGACAATGACTGAGTCATATTTGTACTTGCCTTGGAGTGACCTGAGTACTTGTGTTATGTGACGGATCCTAGCGCCCGACAGGCAGCTCACCCTGACCTTCCTTGTTCAGCCTGGTGAGCAGGACGTCAGTGTGCCTGACGATAGAATCACCTATTACAAGTGTATCAGGTGTGTTGTTTAGCCTTAAGGGCTGTGACTGTTCGGCACACTGGCTTTGTGAACTATATGTTGCATGTGTTTTGTTTTGGGGTAGCAGTTACTTGGATGTCTGCTTTGGAGGTCTCTGCTGCTTAGGCATATTTTTATTTAGAGCCTCCGAGTATGTTTTTGTGTGTTTATGTGTTTGGTTTGCTGTTGTGGTAGGTCTATGTGAGACTGGAATTGTAGTGTGTGTGGTTACCTTCTCCTCCTGACTGGTTACACCAGTACTGAGTTGAGACAGCTTTTACTTTAAAAGTGTCTATTGAGTGAAATGAATCAATCCATCTTTTTAAGGATTTTGAAACAGTTGCTATGCGAAAAGACTTCTTGGTGGTTTCAGAAGCTTCTAAGGTACAATTAAAGTCTCCTCCCAGTATAAGATTTCCTTTATAATTGTTGGAAATAAAATCTAGCTGTTTTTTAACCATTCCTGCTCCAATTCCTGGAAATCAATATAGATTAGCTAAGGTCCATATTCTGTTATTAAATTTAATTTTAACAAATGCTAGTAGACCTTCTTTGTCTTCATAGTTATCAATAACTTTTGGAGTGATTATGGTTTTCTTCCAGAGAATTGATACTCCTTTTGTCTTTGTTCTATAGGAGGATTGAGCTAAGACTGTATAGTCCTTAGGGTTCCAAATAAAGCTATCATTAGTCTTAAAATGCATTTCCTGGAGAAATACTACTTGTGCCATATTTAGATTTAAATATTTTAGTAAGTTTGATCTTTTATTTGCATTATTTAAGCTATTAGTATTTAATGATAAGAATGTTAAATCCATTTCAAGTTATTGCTGGAAGAAACTTTTTGCTTCTTTTTTATTGTTTTGATTATAGTAGTTATACCATATTCTCTAATAACATTGTATGTTATTTTTATGTGTGTAAACCTGGGAGTGTAATTTAGTGTTCTTTCTTCTTTAAATACAAGTAGGGTAAAATTCTGGTCAGGCTTTCAAAAAGTACTCCTATAAAACATTAATTCCCCCCTTTTTACAAACCTAAACAATACAACCCTTAAAAACTTGCTTCTTGTTACAATCACATAGCTAGATTTGCCACAAATTCCACCTTTAGAACGCACCACTGCACTAACTTGAAGCAACTAGGGTGGCTAGAGTTTTCCAGCCAACTCCATTTCAACCAACTCAAAATGGCTCACCAGATACTGTATCACCCAGAGAAAATACCAGCTCTGAAAAACATCATTCACCCCTATATTAACCTGCAATCTTTACGCTCCTCCAATAAGATCTTAGCTCAAACTACCAAAGCCAATAATTCTGCTGGGGATTCTCTATTCTCAAACTTTGTAGGTAAAATGTGGAACTCCCTACCGACCATGCTCACCTCAGAACCTTCACTCCTACAATTCAAAAAAAGCTTAAACCCCATCTCAATACTCTCTGGCAATGTCCCTGTTCCAAACCTGATTAACCACTATCATTTACCCTTCTCTTACCTCACTATCCTTAACGGCGCCTCGCCTTTGTAACTGACCTATGTTTTTTTTTATATGCTGCTGTTATTTTTTTCCCAAGATGTGATGTATCTTTATATTGTATTTAGAACTCAACAATCTTCCTTTTTTGCATTAACAATGTTCATATGTCTGTTATGTACCTGGAGCTTTTCTCCCCGGGCCTCCGCTGAAAATGGACATGTATCCAGTCGGACTCTCCCGGTTAACAAATGTAAAATAAATAAATAAATAAATAAATAAATAAATAAAGTATCAAATACAAGTAAATATGAATTTCCCATTAAACATGGAATGAAAGTCATTCCTAATCCAATAGATAAAGATAGATCTATTGGATTATCACTCATACCTTTAACCAGCAATATCAACTGAGCTCCATATGTTAAATTATTATGGATAATTTTCTTAAAAGAGATATGAAATTCTATATTATTCTATTATTGTTCTATAGTATTTTATATATCAGGATGGAATGTTAGTAGTATAAACAAATATTAAGTTGACTTAGAAAATATCCAGTATTTAGTTACTCTTAAGAGATCCCAAATATGTCAGATATGTCATTTTGGATAAATTAAATGCAACAGAGGAGCATACACTAAATAAGCCAACAACAACTAGATTATTACTAAAATAATTTGACTAAAATGGCTCTACAGGAGACAATGAGTGATTACCAATGAAATATGAATTTACTGTAGGTGTACTGTCTTCCTTTACTTTCCCAATCTTCAGCTCACCAACTTCAACTTACAGTTATGAAAAGACATGGCTTATTAATGGTATCCTGACTCTGAGTAGAGGTGCCCTACATTCTAGTGTGCAGTGCTTTTACATATTTATAGATTTACAAAGCAGAGTCTAAGAATGAACTATGATCACCCTGACAATTCCCATCCTGCATAGGGCATCTCCTGCTTCCATTATAAGTAACCAGATCAGGTCTAGGATGAATGTGAAGGTACCTATATGGTAATCAAGTCTTACCTTAGGTAAGTATTAATCAAATAGTATTTAGAGCATCTTAGAGAGTTTTCGGGGCAGTTAGATTACTCTTAAGCCTCTCCTCCCTTGACCACAAACAGATTTCCCTTCCCTTTCTTTCCCTTCTTTTAAATCAGTACTAATAAAAGAAATTCAACAAACATAGGTAAACAGAAATAACATTCAGTAGTCCGTCTTGTACATGACTCACAATCCATTAAACAACTCAGTGACTAACATCACTTTAGTAAACATTATAAAGACAAATTAGAAATAATTTCCTAGCTCTTTATATTTTCTGATAAAGCAAAAAGTTAACAATAAGCTATTTTAACTAAAAGTATAAAGCATTTCAATTTTTCCTTGCATTTATACATTTCTACTTATATTGTAGTGTCAATAGCTGTCTTTGAAATCTGTACAATACTTCACTTCTTCAGATCATTCCTTTTTCAATTCAGGTTTTGTTTTGTCAACATGGCAACAACATTTCAAGGGCACAATTAATATTTAGACTGATGTTTCAAATAAATAACTTGTCAGTTGCCAATTGAGTTAGTTTAGAATGTATGGTTAGTGCAAATATAGCATGTTGCAAAAATAATATGTATTGTTCCGTGTGCTCTAGAGCCTGTCATATGCAAGTGACATATATAATGTAGCATATATAGAGCAGATAGCTTATGGATTCAGGTTGTTAAAGTAAGTTATGCTTATTAATCAGACAGTTTCATTTAAATTCACAAGTAATTTGGGGACATTTCAGTTGAGTTTCCAGGAATGTGTAGTCCAATGTGAATAATTGAGTCCACTTTTCCTCATAAACATATGTCACAATTCATTAAACTAAGCAGAGTCTAACATCTGTCTAATAATCATTATAAAGACAAAGAATAGTAATTTCCTAGCTCTTCAAACTTTCTGATATCACAAAATGTTGACAGTACGCTATTTTAACTGGAAGACTAAAACATTTCAATACTTCCTTGTGAATATATGTTTTTACTTTTACTGTAGTGTCAAGAACCGTCTTTGAAATCTATGCATTACTTCACTTCTTTCAAGTCATTCATTTTACAGTTTAGATTATATTTTGTCAACATGTCAACAGCATTTCAAGGGCACATTTAATATTTAAACTGATATTTTAAATGAATATTACCAAGTGAGTTTGTACAGAGTGTGAGATAACTGCAAAGATAACATGTTGCAAAAAGTAATATGCATCTTTTCATGTGCTCTAGAGACTGACAATTTCAAGTAAAATATGAAATTAAACTTTTACAGTGCAGACAGCTTGTGAAATCAACATGTTAAACTGAGTATTATACCATGATCCCCCCAAAACGTGCACGCTGATTGGCCAGCGTGCCCATTGTAAATCGAGTTATACTAATGGAAAAAGGTCCGGTCGCCCGGACTTTTTTCCATTAGTATAACTTCGTTTTAAACACTGTCTCGCTATGTTAAATGGGTTTAACATAGCGAGACTTTAAAATAAGCAGCGGAGATCTCCGTTGCTTATTTTAAAACTGTCTCGCTATGTTAAACCCATTTAACATAGCGAATGTTTAAAAAAACGGAGAAAGCAAGATCTCCGTTGCTTTTTAGAGTCTCGCTATGTTAAATGAGTTTAACATGGCGAGACAGTTAAAATAAGCAACGGAGATGTCCGTTGCTTATTTTAACTGTCTCGCTATGTTAAACTCATTTAATAGCGACATAAAAAGCGGAGATCTTGCTTTCTCCAGCTTTTTGCACAACTCTGATGTACTGCGCAGCGCGCAGTACATCAGAACTACCCGGATGCCAGACATCTGCGGAAGGGCAGTAAACAGGCATTATACTATGCCATTATTTAAGAAAAGTAACAGTTTATTTTCTTAAATAATGTCATGGTATAATAGCAATAACCCACTTCTGGGTGTGGGTAATGCTAATTACGGTTGGCTTTGTTTGGTCCCTCGGGCTTCGCCTCGGGACCAAACCAACCGTGGGTAAATTAACATTACCAGGCGTGGGTTATTGCTATAATACTTTTTAATCAAGCAGCTACATTTAAGTACACGTGTAGTTTGGGAACATTTCAGTTGTGTTTCCAAAAATATGTAATCCTATGAGGATAAATCATAAAATATTTACAAATAGTCCTATTATGTATTTATTTTACCTTGCTTAGGTTGTTTTTCATTTTAATAACTAAACAATATTACTTTTTCTTATTATTTGTTATCTGTGAGGCTAAATGCACTTCGCAGATTCACACTGTCCTTAGAAACGGTAAAAATTGTTTACTGTTGCTATGGCAGCGCAAATAGAATGTGAAGAAAGCTTCACTTCTCTTAACCAACAGTGCATTTTCCCTCCTTTTTTATGTATTTGTAAATACTAAAAGGAAATAATTCAAAGGACATATGTACATGAATGGAGCATTTCAGAGTTAATCACGAACATGCCCCCAATCCCAATAAGCATAAGAGTGACTATCATTAATCTAATAAATATTGTAATAATTAATTAAGTTCACTATTCCAATTAGTCTACCTTAAAATTAGATTATTTTAGACTATTATTTATCTATGTATAGATAGTGAATTATTAAATATATACAGACTATATTAGTATAGTAAATAGGAGAGAATTTAGAAAGGGAGACAAGATGCAGTTAAAATAAATAATGAGAAAAGAAAGAAGAGAGAAAAAAGAGAAAATTAAGAGAAAATACACATATACTATGTATGTTGATTTACAGTATAAATATTTTATGTGCTATATAATCCTCCTTCTGTGAAAGGAAAGTACCCTGTTTTACATACCTGAGGTAATGTAAAAACTCTCATGTGTCATCTATTTTCAAAAAATATAGATAAAGATTCCAGTAGTTAGTTACCTTTGTTTTAAAATTCCAAGCAGTAAAATTGGTCCTTTAAAGTAATGTTAAAAAAATTCATATAATAGTAGATGCTTTGAGAGATTTGGCTGTAACAGTATCAGTCTTTTGTTTCTTCTTTTTGACATCTGTCCAGACATTTGTTTCTTTTGTTCTCTTGAGAGAAGGTGACATCCAATCCATATCTTCTGGTAAAGTAATCACATTATTAGTTTTGATAAATGAAGAGGCTTCCTCTAAGTTAATAAAAGTCCTCATCTCGTTGGCATACAGTATTCTTATCTTAGCTGAATATGCAAGTTGTGCCTTGATGTTATTTTGTTTCAGAAACTTTATCATTGGCCACACTTTTTTCCTTTGTTTCATTATTCTAGATGAATAGTCATTATCAAATCTTATCAGGCTCTGTTTATATTTTAGAGGTGCCTTCCTCCAAGTAGATCTTAAAATCAGTTCCTTGTCCAAGTATGAAAGAAATTTGATAATTATTGACCTAGGAGGAGAGTTTGAGTTAGTGGCAGGTTTCCCAAGAGCTCTGTGTGCCCTTTCAATGCCAAAGGAAAGTCCTTCTTTTAAATTTAAAAAGTCAGGGATCCAGCTTGATAAAAAGGAAGTAATATCCTCACTTTCTGTGTTTCAGGTAATCCAAAAATCCTGATTTTATTTTTCCTCTCCCTATTTTCCAAGTCATCTACTTTATTAACCAACCAAGTGTTTTGTTTAAGAAGCAGTTCTTTCTGTGTTTCCACTTCCTTAAGTCTGTTTTCTAAGTCATTTAGAGAAACCTCTATTCCTGTTATCCTTGTCTGGTGTTGTAACATTTCCTTGAGGGTGTCAGCCTGTTTTTGACTGCTTATTTTAAGATTTTCTAGCTTCTCTTTAAAATCATCCATCTTCAAAGACAACTCCTGTTGTAGTTCCTTCTTTAAAGCAGCATCCCAATGAGAATTCTTTGAGTTGCTCATTTTAACAAGTGAATATATCTCCAAGCTTTTTGACAGGAAATTATTCGTAAAACTTCACCAAAGTTTCTAATTATATAAATTCATCCTTTATCTATAAGATTTTATACTTTGAAGAAAAAAAAAGAGTATTTTTCCTGTCTTATTTAACTAGTTATATGGAGCTCTAAAATACTGTTGCTTTCAGTTAGCCATTCAGGCTCCGCCCATCCCTGAAAGTCTTGATTAAGAAAGGAAAATAGACACCACTCAAAACTCTTCCCCACCAGTAAAGTAGGACTGAGAGGTATATAATTAAGTATATTGCCCATTGAGCATTCCTTATAAATTGGAATTACATTCACAAGTTTACAACTAGAACGAATAGTGCGAGAATGCAGCAGGTTATTAAAAAATTAGGTGATAGTACCCAAAATATATTTACTGCAATATGCCCAGAAAATGCCTGGAATATTATTAGGTCCCATACCACTGTCCTGTTTAATATGGCTTAAAGATGTTCACACAAGGATCAAAATAAAATCTGGCACATACAATAGTCTTCTATTAAAATTTTAACATCAGAAACATCGTCAAACAGTATAGCATCTTCTGCCAAGAAGTGCTTATTGAGCTAATTCACCAATACTTCTTCAGTGTTCAGCACTTCACCTCGTACAGAAATTAGTATGAAAGATTTAACCTTATCACAGATGCATCCAATGTAAGAATAAGATTTCTTAGAACAAGGGCTACTAACGAAATTCATTTCAATTTTACTTTTTTGCTACTTTCAAAAAGGCATTTAACCTTCCAGAGGCTACATTATAGGCCCATTTTAAATCATTTCTCTTTAACTTCTCCCAGAGCCTAAATTTCTTCTTCTTTTTTTCAGAAGTTTAGTATGACCAATATTCTACCATGGAGGTGAGTCTTCAGTAAACTGTTAGTTATTGTTTTCTTACATCCAGACAAAAGAACTTCACAAATGTTTTCAAAGTCCTACCATTTATTCACAACATTATTTACTTTTGAGGAATTCAGGTCCATAACATTTATTTGACTAATAATATTCAGATTGAACTGATCTGAGATTGCCTTACCTTTTCTTTGAGGAAAAGCAGTTTTGCAATTGGTATATATAAATTTGAGAAGTGTATCAGGGATGAAGTTTAAAGGAGAAACATTTCAGTAAGGTATCAGCTCAAGCATAGTATAATACAATTTTTCTTGTCTTCCCACAGTACATTAGCAAAGCTTGTATTATTTCTGCATTCCCCCTTCCCTTTTCTGTTTTGTTCACAAACTTTTTAAATTTGTCATTTATTCTCTTAGACTTCATTTGTTGCATAAGCTGAATCAAAATATCTTGCTTTTTGTTTTAGGGAAATTGCTGTTTCAATATTGTGATCAAGAGTTTGTGTACATTTCTTGATTTTATTGGAAATGTAATTTTAGTATCCTACTTTCAGTGTGTACAGTCTGACACTTAATTTCAGATGAAGACCAGTGTCATTACCAATGTGCAACTCTTGTCACATTTCTTCTTTCTCAGTCTGTAAATTTGTAATGCCAACTTGGGTTTGAAACTGACTTCTCTTTTATCTTTCAAGTCAAAGTACTAGATCCCTTTGCTCATTTTCCAAATTATACATAGTCTTTTGGAACTCTCTCAAAATGGGGTCTGCTTCCTTTTGGGTTATTTTACTTTGGCTTTTTTCAATCTGATCAGCCTGATTCTGTGGTTATTTCATACCTTTCATATTTCAGTTAATTTGTCATTCTCTTTCTTCATAGACTCTAAACTTCATTAGCAATCAGCCACATCGGCATCCATTCTTAGTTTTAACACATTATTACATAGATTAGAACTATCATGTTTGCTATTTTGTTTCACTACCCCTACTTGTTTGGAAAACTCACTTGATCTTTTAGACAAAACAAGAATTTATTTTTCTGTTTTGTTTTGACAGTTTTTTGTTGGTTAAAATCAATCATTAATCTTTCTGTGACAAATGGGGATACTGCCATCCCAGCTAGCTGGAATTTTGTAAGTAATTATATGTCATTGGTGAATATCAAAATGATTTGTTTAAGATGCTTGTGTTACAAATGTGTTAGAACTGTATATCATGTGTTTAATTAACTGGTTTGTATAGACTTGTTAGTTGTTGCTGAAGCACCTACCAAGGGGAGAAAACACTGAGAGAAGAAAGGAGCCACTTTTGAGATTTTAAGTATTTTCTTCTGATTTTTTGTTTAGAATTACTGCTTTGCCACCTACTTTTCGGCATTTTCCGGCTTGCTGAAGTTTATATCTGTATTAGAAACAGTATTTAGAACACATCTAGAAACTGTTTACTGCATTTCCTGTGTTGCACTTCATTTAAAATCGTTTTTTTCTTTTTACCTGACTTTGGCCTAGCACTCAAGTGTGGGGTCATTTATTGCACTGTTGTGAATATTTTGCTACTTGTGTATCTCTGCTACCTTTAAACTAAAACAAAAAAAAAAAACAAAAAAATCTTGCCTTTTTCCCACTTTCTGAAATTTAAGAAAGTTCAGTTACAGATTTGCTGTTCTGAACTGTTTGTAAGTTTCTTGGAGGCCAGTGCTTGCTTGGGCTAAAGGAAAGTCTCTGTGTTCACCAGTGGCAGTGGTTAACACTGAGCAGCCTGCCTGTCCCTGTAGGAGTGGTTACTGCCTAGAAGCTGTAGTTTTATTGGCCATTTTGGGTCAATTCCAAACTCCTTGATCTCTCTCTCTTAAAACCCTGCAACTCTCTTTTTGCGCGGTCTTGCGCACAGAGCAGCATCGGGCAGCGCCGCTTAAACAGATTTAAACTATTCCTGGCTCCATAAAGTCTGCTCTTCACTTTTTCCCTTAGAACTGCTCTAAATCTCTAATTAAGCACTCTATTTTCATTCTAAAGCCCTGCACTTGCTCGTATAAGTAATCTCATAGGTAAACACAAACTAAAGCACTACATCCTCTTACATTCCTTCTAAGCACTTGCTCCCTATTGGTTCTTTCTGATCAGACAATAAGTAGTTCCCTATATTATTTCAGGCATGTCCAAAGGTCAGTTTTGAGTTTACTCTCCAGTCCAGCTGGTGAATATGGGAATCTTGAGGCAATGTTACAACTGCCTTATGTATACAGACCACCCTCTCCTCCTCCAAACAAGCTCAAATATATGTGAGAGATGCAACTATATAGCCAAACTGGAGGCTAAGCTCTCTCAATCCAGTACTGGCACAGCCTGTCAGGAGGAAAAGGTAACCACACACACCACAAATCCAGTCTCACATAGACCTATCGCATCATCAAACCAAACACATAAACACACAAAAACATACTTGGAGGCTCTAAATAAAAATCTGCCTAAGCAACAGAGACCTCCAGAGCAGACATCCAAGCAACACCTACCACAAAACAATATCCACGTAGCACATAGCTCACAAAGTCAGTGTGCCACACAGTCACACCCCTTAAGGCTAAACAACACACTTGTAATAGGTGACTCTATTGTCAGACACACTGACGTCCCACTCACCAGGCTGAACAAGGAGAAGGTCACTGTAAGCTGCCTGTCAGGTGCCAGGATCTGCCACATAACACAAGCACTCAGGTCACTCCAAAGCAAGTACAAATATGACTCCGTCATTGTCCATGCTGGTGTGAATGACCAAAGATGTACCTCCCTGGATTACATGAAAAAAGACGTACAGGAGCTCATTGATCATGTAGCCCAGGCCGGTATGACCCTGACCTTGAGTAGCATCTTACGCTCACCCAGAATGATGCCACAGTATAAAGACAAAATGATCACTTTTAACAATTGGCTAATGTATGGTGTCATTCAAAGGGGATACAGTGTCTGTCAGCCTGGGATGACATGCTCCACAAGCCACGTTGCTTCGCTAGGGATGGCTTGCATCTGTCACCCCTGGGTTTTTGAATACTGGCAAAGGCTCTTGCCTCTCCCATAGTGCTTTTTTTAGGCAAGGCTCAAAAGACAAACCCACCCCCATAGACAACACAAAGAAAAAAAAACTAAGGGTAATGCTGCTCAACGCCAGAAGTCTAAACCTCAAGATGCACGCACTCGAGACTCTCCTCAGTATGGAGAATATCGATATCTGTGCAGTAAGATAAACCTGGTTCAAGGCTCCCGAGAGCACCCCAGCACTAACAGGTTATACTTCATACCATGCTTTCTGGCCCCAAAACTTGGACCAAACCACAAAAGGAGGGGGAGTATCCATATTTATCAAAGATACCCACACCTCCAGGTTAGTGGCACTGCACGAAGCATCGGAGACCATCCATGTGCAACTAACAGTGGGCAAAACTGCCTTTTAGTTTGTAGCCTGCTACAGACCACCTTCCCAAACACAGGAACTTCACTCGGCTTTCCTGAAAACACTGGAGAATATGAAGGCCTCTCCAAACACTATTATATCGGGTGACTTCAACTACCCAAACATCGATTGGGAAAACTACTCAAGCCCAAACACCCTCGCCCAATGGTTCCTAGAATTTATAAACTCAAATGCTATGGAACAACTGGTCACCACTCCCACAAGAGGGGAAAACATATTGGGTCTGGTCATCACCAACATGGGGTCTCTATATTCTACACCAGAGGTATACCCCTCATTGGTAAGATCAGACCATAAACAAATCTCACTGGACATCCATATTCCATCCCCACCCGTAGCCAAGGAAACCATGGTGAAGAACTTCTCAAAAGCAAACTTCACACTTCTCAAAACTGAGGTGGAATCCTTCAAAGTCCCCGGGCCAGTGGAAAATATGGCCCAAAATGCAGAACCCTTTACAAAAGCATTCTATGGACACCTACAGGAATGCATGGAGCATGCTATCCCAAATAAAACCAAGACTCACTCCTCCAAAGGCAGGAGACCTGTCTGGTGGACCCCAGCCATAAATAAGCTATACAACAGAAGGAGAAAGCTACTAAATGACAGAGCAAAACCTCAAAAAGGGAAGGTGTCACTGATCAGTACTAGCAGGAAACTACGATCCCTCATAAAATCATCTAAGGCCAGCTTCAAAAGAAAAATTGCAAAAGACACTAAAGATAATCACAAGGCCTTCTTTAGTTATGTCAGAAACCTGGGAGGTAACTCCCAGTTATGCTCTGAGTTAGTGCAAAATGACAAAAAATACACTGAACCCACAGACATTGTCAACATCCTGGCAGAAAGGTTCAGTGCAAACTCCCCCCCCCCCCAAAAAAGAGCAAATGTCTATCCCAACAGAGTGTAGCCTTCCTGAGATCACAGATGCACAGGTGAGAGCTGCTCTCTCCAAAGCAAAAAATACAGCATCAATGGGACAAGATGGTGTCCTTGGGCTGCATCTTACACGAGCTCCAAGAAGAAATAAACCCTCATATAAAGTCACTGTTTAATCTCAGCCTTACTACAGGATATGTACCCAAGGAATGGCGTACAGCAACAGTGGTCCCACTCCACAAAGGTGGTGCCACAACAGACCCTGGAAACTATCACCTTATAAGCCTGACTAGCCTGGTCTGCAAAGCTATGGAGTGTATCATCATGGAAATCATAAACAAAGACATTGGGAACCTCCAGACACTGGATCCTACCCAATTTGGCTTCATTAAGGGCAGATCCTGCCTCTTGAACCTGGTCAACTTCTTTGAAACAGTTACCAAAGCCATTGATGAAGGGAAGGTAGTCCACACAGCCTACCTGGACCTCGCAAAAGCCTTCAACACAATACCCCACTCGGGCATCATAAATAAGCTCACCAGCTTAAATATCAACCCCTATGTCACAAGATGGGTTGCAAACTGGCTCAGGGATAGAACCCACATGGTCAGAATAGCAGGTGCCATGTCAGACTCTAAACCAGTTACAAGTGGTGTCCCACAAGGCTCAGTCCTGGGACCTCTCTTGTTCGGTATATATTTCTCCGAGGTGCAGGCTAACACGGGTGGACTATGGCTGACCAAGTTCGCAGATGACTGCAAACTGGGTGCCGTAATCAACTCTTTGGCTGACACAAGCATCCTCCAAAAGGGTCTCACAGAGATGGATAACTGGTGCCAGAGCCATGGCCTAAAGCTAAATGCCAAAAAATGCATAGTCATCCCCTTTGGGAAAAACAAAGTGCCCACAAATTACCACATAGATGGTAATCCATTAAGTATGGAAGAAGTAATTAGGGACTTGGGGACCCAAGTAGATAGCAATCTCTCCTTTGACAATCACGTTGCCAAAGTGGTTAGAAAGACCTTCTATAAAGCCCACCTTATCATGAAAGGGTTCACATCTAGATCAAGAGAGGTCATTGTGCCCCTCTACTCATCACTTATCAGGCCCATAATTGAGTACAATGCCCCATTTGGGATGTACCTTACTCAACAAATGCAGCAACTGTAAAGACCTCAAAAGTATCTCACCAAGAGGATCAAGGGGCTGAAACAGATGCCCTATGCAGTTCAGCTAAAGAAACTCCAGCTCTACTCAGTTGCGTACCGTCTACTCAGAGGCGATCTGTGTCTGACGTATAAAGCCATGTCCAACCCAGAATTAATGGACATGCTTTACCTCAGGAAATCCAAATCCCTTAGAGCTACACGCTCCAGGGACTTGAACCTCAGCACAGAAATAAATAGGACATGCTGGAGGGACAGATTCATATCCCAGAGGCTCCCCTTACTCTGGACCAAAATCCCAGTCCATGTTAGGCAGAGCCCCTCACTGACCCTCTTCAAGAGAAATCTTGACGAGTGGATGGGAGATCATAAGTTTACCCCTGGGATCTCTTCTGTGTCCCTGCTTGACAGAGGTACAGTAAACTAACCTTAAAAGGGCTACCTTCTGTGACCTACTATACAGAGGCACAGTCAACTAATCTAAAAGGGTGGCGAAAGCCAAACACACTCTGGCTAGGCTTATAAATGCCCTAGGGCAGATAGCCTAGTATCAACCTATAAACCTATGAACCTATAATATTTTATAAAGTGCTTGTGCTTAAGATGTAACCACAGTGTGCCCTGCTGGAAGAGAACATAAATGTACATGCACTATTGTATATGTTTAAATGTATATATTTTAACAGTAGAAGCTGGAATACAAAAGGTTAATTTCAGAAAAATAGCTGAAACTAAATTACTTCATGGCTATGCAATAAAAGATGCTATCTTGCAATTTTCAATGCAGTTAGGCATAGAGTCTATGCTGAGAAGCTTTCTGTATTTTCTTCGGCGTGAACTAATTACTACTCTGAAAGTATGAAGAAGTGCAATTGTTTTATGACTTCCAGCATCTGCCAAAGATCTGAGGACTATGTATTTTCACAGGTAGATGCTAAATAATGCCAAGCTTCCAGCAGTGGAGGTTTCACCCAGGATAGAGTCAGATGATAAGAAATTATGTAATTTTGCAAGCTATCCCAGCAGTAATATTTGAGATATTAATTTGAGGAGTCTCTTAGTGATATAGAGCATTCTGTATTCTCTCTTGGACCTGGCAATAAGAAGACCCATGCAGCACACATCTGCCTTGCTCTGATGAAGTAAGTTACTAGGGAATAGTATAATTCTCTTAGATATAGACAAGAATATAGCAAAGCTTACTTTAGATATTTTTCTTTATTTATTTGAGACTGTCCTGCAATGTTGTTTTAAATATTTCCTGTGATTTTTTTAACTCTGATGTAACTGATTACTTACTGAATTATTATTAAATATATTTAAACCTTTCACTGTGGCTGATCTGTCTAGAGATATTTAAGTTTTGGGAGTACCAGCATATTTATTTGGTGACACCGAGTGGGCCACTCCTAATAGCTTTGCTCTTGGTCAAACTACCATTTGTATTAATATTAATATTACACAGTAATATTGGACACCCTTTGTTAAGCACTTCAAAGTAGCTGATAAGAATTTGGCTTGTGGCAGTGATAACTATGTTATATTCTGTTGCAGCCTTTCCCAGGTGTGTGTGTGTGTGTGTGTGTGTGTGTGTGTGTGTGTGTGTGTGTGTGTGTGTGTGTGTGTGTGTGTGTGTGTGTGTGTGTGTATGTTTGTGTGTGTGTGTGTGTGTGTGTGTGTGTGTGTGTGTGTGTGTGTGTGTGTGTGTGCGTGTGTGCGTGTGTGTGTGTGTGTGTGTGTGTGTGTGTGTGTGTGTGTAAATCAGACCTCAAAGAGTGTGCGTCAGCTACTTGGGCAGGAACACAAAGCACTGTTTGGACAGAGAGGGTGCTGGATTACTTGGCTTGGCCACACAGGTGACATCTCACCTCTGTAGCTGTGCCAGTGGGGAGTCTTATTGGGGTCTGGAGAAAGAGGGAGAAACCAGCCCCAGACTGACTGTGGTCACTGTATGCTCTTAAGGAAAATTGCAGTTGATGCAGAAAGCTGCATCTGGAAATACTGTTTGTGTACTTGTCATCCTCCCAGTGAATGTCCTCCACTGTTGCCAGTGGTGAGGATTGAGGCTCCTTGATTACTGGTCCAATGGTGGGTCGTCACTTTACTGGTTTGCAGTGGTGGGATATCCACATATTGGGATTCAGTGGTGTGGATATTGAACTCCTGTAGTTTGTAAATGATGGTCACTAAAGAAGGTATTTGTGCTCTCAATCAGCCACACAGTGAACATTCAGAGTTTCATATCATAATAGTTTTATTTATTTTGTGTTAGCTTAGTTAGTCAGGGAGAGCAGGCAAGGATGCCAGCAGAGGAGTATAGCAAGCTGACAAGGAGCCAGGTGGCTGAGATGTGCAAAGACAAAGGACTGGTGCATGCCAGTAATTTGCATAGCGCGCTCTGCTAATGTGTCTATCTTCAGTGTCATAACGTAGTTAGGTGGGGGTTTGAATCCTGCAAAGGGAATGTATGAGTGTGGTTTATGTGTGTGCACTATGCTGGGAGGGTTAACTGCCTTTTCGCCACATAACGCAAGCACTCAGGTCTCTCAACAGCAGGTACAAATATGACTCAGTCATTGTCCACGCTGGTGTAAACGACCTGAGACGTACCTCCTTGGACTACATGAAAAGAGACATTGAGGAGCTCTCTGATTATGTAGCCCAGGCAGGTATGACCCTGACCTTGAGCAGTATCCTACCTTCACCAAGAATGATGCCACAATACAGAGATAAGATGATCAGCTTTAACAATTGGCTTAAACACTGGTGTCATTCAAAGGGGATCCAATGTCTGTCTGCCTGGGATGACATGCTGGACAAGCCACGCTGCTTCGAGGGACGGCTTGCACCTGTCACCCTGGGATTCGGATATTGGCAAAGGCTCTTGCCACCCCATAGTGCCTTTTTAGGCAAGGCTCAAATTCTAAACCTACCACCCTAGAACACAAAAAGGAAAAAACTAAGGGTAATGCTGCTCAATGCCAGAAGTCTAAATCTCAAAATGCACGCACTCGAGGCCCTTCTCAGTATGGAGAACATTGATGTCTGTGCAGTGACAGAAACCTGGTTCAAGGCTCCTGAGAGCACCCCAGCACTATCAGGTTTTACCTCTTATCATGCGTTCCGGCCCCAAAATCCGGACAATACCAAGAAAGGAGGAGGGGTATCCATATTCATCAAAGACACCCACACCTCAAGACTGGTGGCAACGCACGATGCATTGGAGACCATCCAGGTGCAATTAACCATAGGCAAGACTGCCCTGCAAATTGTAGCATGTTACAGGCCACCCTCACAAACTCAGGAACCTCACATGGCCTTCCTGAAAACACTAGAGGGCATAAATGTATCAGCAAACACCATCATACTAGGTGACTTCAATTACCCTAATATAGACTGGGAACACTATTCAAGCCCAAACACCTAGCCCAAAAGTTCCTGGAATTCATAAACTCAAATGCCATGGAACAACTAGTCACCATCCCCACAAGAGGAGAAAACATACTTGATCTCATCATCACGAACATGGGAGCACAATGTTCAACACCGGAAGTATACCCCTCACTGGTGAGATCAGATCACAAACTAATCTCGCTGGAGGTCCTCATCCCACCCCCACCTGAAATAAAAAAGACCACAGTAAAGAACTTCTCAAAGCCGACTTCACACTTCTAAAGACTAGTGTGGTCTCCTTTAAGGCCCCCGAGCCGACGGAAAACACTACTCAAGCCGCTGAATCACTTACAAATGCCTTCTACCAGCACCTGCAGGACTGTATGGATAAGGCAATCCCAAGCAAAACAAAGACTCTTTGTACCAAAGGCAAGCGTCCACTCTGGTGGACCCCAGCCATAAACAAACTCTACAACAAAAGGAGGAAGCTACTACAAGATAGAGCAAAATCCTTAAAAGGTAAGACACCCTTGATCACTATAAGTAAAAACTAAGAGCTCTCATAAAATCATCCAAAGCAAATTTTGAGAGAAAAATAGCTAAAGACTCAAAAGACAATCATAAGGCCTTCTTTAGCTATGTTAGAAACCTGGGAGGAAACTCCCAGATATGCTCAGAACTAGTTCAAAATGATGTGAAGATTACTGATCCTACAGACATTGCCAACATACTGGCTGACAGGTTCAGTGCAAACTTCTCCCCTCCCCAAAAGGAGAGATATCTATACCAGCGATTGCAGCCCCCAAACATCTCCAACGCCCAAGTGAGAACTGCTCTCTCCAAAGCAAAAACACAGCATCCATGGGACCTGATGGTGTCCCCGGCTGTGTGCTCCACGAACTCAACGAGGAATTAAACCCACAGCTAGGACAGCTGTTTAATCATAGTCTTACCTCTGGATACGTACCCATGGAGTGGCGCACTGCAACTGTGGTCCCACTTCACAAAGGCGGTGCCTCCACCGACCCTGGAAATTACCGCCCATTAGCTTGACAAGCCTTATCTGCAAAGCCATGGAGAGGATCATAATGGACCTCATAAATAAAGACATAGGGAATTTGCAGACTTTGGATCCATCCCAGTTTGGCTTTGTCAAAGGCAGATCATGCCTTCTAAACTTGGTTGACTTTTTGAAACAGTCACCAAAGCCATTGATGAGGAAAGGCAGTCCATACAGCCTACCTCGATCTGGCGAAGGCCTTTGATACAATACCCCACTCGGGTATCATTGAAAAACTCATCAGCTTAAATGTTAATCCATACATCACAAGATGGGTTGCAAACTGGCTGAGTGACAGAACCCACAGGGTCAGAGTTGCTGGCGCCATGTCAGACTCAAAGCCTGTCACAAGTGGTGTACCACAGGGCTCAGTCCTGGGCCCACTCTTGTTTGGCATCTACTTTTCAGTACAAGCAAACACAGGAGGGTTATGGCTGACAAAGTTTGCAGATGACTGCAAACTGAGCGCCATAGTAGAAAACACATCTGACACAGATATCCTTCAGAAGGGTCTCACAGAAATGGATAACTGGTGCCAGAGCCATGGCCTAAAGTTAAATGCCAAAATGCATAGTCATACCCTTCGGGAAAAACAAGGTTACCCCTAGCTACCAAATAGGTGGCAATCCACTGAGTACAGAAGAAGTTATCAGGGACCTGGGGACCCAGGTTGATAGTAGTCTGTCATTCGACACCCATGTAGCTAAAGTAGTTAGGAAGACCTTCTACATTGCCCACCTTATCATGAAGGGATTCTCATCTAGATCAAGGGAGGTCATAGTCTCCCTATACTCATCACTCATCAGACCAATGATTGAGTACAATGCCCCATTCGGAATGTATCTGACCCGACACTTGCAGCAGCTGGAGAGGCCACAAAGTTCCTCACCAAAAGGATAAAGGGTCTCAAACATCTGTCCTATGCTGCCCGACTGAAAGAACTCCAGCTCTATTCAGTCGCACCGCTTGCTCAGAGGTGACCTTTGCCTAACATACAAGGCCATGTCAAACCCAGATTTGATGAATATGCTTCACCTCAAAAAATCTAGATCCGTCAGAGCCACAAGGGCGGGAGACGTAAACCTCGACACGGCTATTAATAGGACGTGCTGGAGGGATAGATTCATCACCCAAAGACTCCCTATGCTGTGGAATAAAATCCCGGTATATGTGAGGCAGAGCACCTCGCTGGCCTTGTTCAAGAGAAATCTTGACCAATGGATGGGAGATCGCAGATATACCCCAGGGATTACCTCAGTGTCACTGCTCAACAGAGGCACAGCAAAATAATGGGTATAGTTCCCCATACTAAAGGGGTGGCGTAAGCCACAAAACTATGGGCTAGGCTTGTAAATGCCCTCGGGCAGATAGCCTAGTATGAACCTATGAACCTATGAACCTATGCCAACCTGACTAAGGCAGAAATGATTGCAGCCTTAGTTACAGCTGCATCACAGACCAGCAACCAGGAGGACAACCAGACTGGCCTTGGGGATGTATAACTCTCAGAAAATGGACAGTTCAACTTTGCCTCAGAGGACTAAAAAATCCATCTGGAGTTAAAGAGACTTGAAATGGAGGCCAAACATTTGGAAATAGAATCAGCTGAGAGGCTATGGCATTTGAAGGCTGAAGAAAAGGAGAAACAGAAACAAATGGAATTAGAATCAGCAGAGATACTGAGACATTTGGAAGCTGAATAAAATGAGAGGCAGGGGGCGACATAAAACAGAGATGCTGACTCTTTGCCAGGGTCATGGAGGTAATTGGGGAAGGAATAAATGAACCCCAGAAGCAATAAAGGTCAGTAATTTTTTTCCATAGTTTACAAAGGGTCATCATTTTGATAGTTTTATTCATATGTTTGAAAGGGTTTGTAAACAGTATAATGCTGACCAAGGCATCTGGGTATGGTTCCTGACCCCCTTATTCCATGGTAAAGCTGTAACTGCTCTTTCTAAATTATCTGATACTGGTTGCTTAAATTATAACACAGTTAAAATTGTTTATTAGAGTGTTTTACGTTAATATGTGAAGTTTATAGAAAAAAGTTTCATGAGCATAGGCACAAGGCAGATGAAAGTGTGTGTGAATATATTGCTGAACTAAGCACTTATTTTCATAGGTGTGTGAGTGGGTGTCAGGTCACCACTTTTGAAGGGATGGCAGAAATTGTGGTTTGGGAACAAGCCCTCGCACTTTGCCTGAGGATATGAGAAACTGGTTGGCAAATAGGGAATTTATTACTGCAGATGAGTTGGGGAAAAATGAGACCTGTACCTAGCAAGGAAGGCATCACTGCACAGGAAAGGGATACCCAGTGCTGCACATGGGTCTAATCAAACCCATGGTGGACAGCCTAAACCACCCCAGCAGAATCTGCCAGTAACAGGGGAAGCCACTAGTTTAGGTGCATGGCCAGGACCAAGGGTTAAATGTTTTAAATTTAACCAGTGGGGCCATGTAGCATATAGATGTCCAGGGAGGCAAGGTGGGGAACAAAAGATGGGGGAAGCCTGTAAGTGGGAAATCACAGAATGCCAGGGGTAAGTTGTCTGCAGACAACAAGGGTACCAAACTACCACAAGACATTATATCCTATCTTAGTAAATGGGAAACAGGCCACTGCTAACAGAGAGACAACGCCTCTGACCTAACCATTGTGAAGCCTGCAATGGTTAAAGAGGAGCACTACTTGCTGGGCAGTCTACTCCAGTCAGAGCTTTGGGAGGGACCCCATTCCAAATACCCTTGGCTAGGGTTCACCTTGACAGAGAGGATGGAAAAGGAAGGAAGCAAGTATGTGTGTTTGAGGATATCCCTGCAGATTTCCTGATAGGGAATAATTTTGATAATGCAGTACCTTGCATGCATGCAGTTACATGCAATCAGGCTTGGAGACAAGTATGTGGGTCTGGTAGCCGGGGGGGGGGGCCCAGACAGACCGCACACTTGAAGCTGGGACTGGTGAGGTTGCTACTTCATGGAGGGAATGACTCTGTAGCAGTGAGACTAAAGGTGTGCCACAGCTACTTGTGGGTACTGATGTTTCTTTGAACAGAGTGACTGGAAAGACAGAGGTGAGTAGTAGTACCCAGGCTGACAGTGAGGTACCACTGTCAGAGCATACCAGACTTCCTGTGGAAGAGGAGCTGGGAAGGGTTATAAAGAGAGAGTTGAGACAGGCTCAGCTCTCAGACCCTATATTACAAGGCTTGAGGGAGGTAGCTAGTGAGGCGTTTGATTCTCAAGCAAAGGGAGAATCTGTATACTGGGACAAAGGGTTATTGTACAAAGAATGGACCCCTGATGGAGGTCTAGAAGATGACAGAATACAGCAGTTGGTAGTGCCCAGAGTCTACCAACTGGCACTTCTAGCCATAGTCTATGATATTCCCTTTGCAGATCATATAGGCATTAAGCATACAAAGAGACGTATTATGCAGAATTTTTATTGGCCTGGGATTTCCAGGGATGTAACAGGGCACTGCAGGACCTGTGAACAGTGCCAAAAGGTAGGCAAGGCAGGAGACAAGGTCAAAGCTCCTTTGATGCCTTTGGCTATGATTGAGGAGCCATTTCAGAGGGTAGCTATGGATATTGTGGTGCCTCTGAGTACCCCAAGTTCTACAGGAAAGATGTATATCCTAGTGGTAGTAGATTATTCTAACAGATACCTTGAGGTGGAGGTTCTGTCCTCCATTGAGGCAGAAAAGGTGTCAAATGCTTTGTTAGAGATTTTCAGCAGGGTAGGTTTCCCAAAAGAAATGCTGACTGACAGAGGTGCCAATTTCATGTCAGACCTGCTGGCTTGTCTGTCAAAGCATTGTGGGGTGAAGCACCGAAAGACCACCCCGTACCACCCCCAGAATAATGGTCTGGAGGATTTTTTAACTCTACACCAAAGACTATGCTACAGGCATTTGCAGACCAGCTTATGAGGGAGTGGGATAAATATTTGCCCCATCTGTTGTTTGCTTACAGAGAAGTGCTCTAGAAATCCACAGGTTTTTCACCCTTGGAATTGCTGTATGGGCATAGGGTGAGGGGGACCTCTAGATTTGATTCATGATGAGTAGGAGAGTGAGTGTGAATCCCACAAGGGGTCTGTAGTAGCATATGTCCTAAACCTCAGGACAAGCCAGTGAAACTCATGTGCTTGGCCCAGGAAATCCTGGCAGGAGCCCAACAGCAGGAAAACATCTGGTATGACAGGAATGCTTGAGCTCGAGAGTATTTTGTGGGGCAGTAGGTTGTGGTTCTCATTCCTGTCAGACACAACAAGCAGCATGCAGCTTGAGAGGGCCCCTTCAAATTGGTAAGGAAAGTCAGTGATGTTAACTACATGGTAGAACTGCTAGGCAGGAGGCAGGGGCACAAACTGCACCACGTTAACATGATGAAACCTTACCATGATAGAGAGGCCCTTGTGCTAAGTATCTGCAATAGAAGGCAGGACAAGTCTGAGGAGGCTCTATGGCTACAGGGAGCCAGCCAGCAGAATCCCAAATTACAATATTGGAGCCTAGGGTTGCAGGCATATGATATGACAGTGCAGCACCGCAGTGGGTTTGGCAATGCCAAAGCATATGCCCTCTCAAGACAGGAAATGGGGTAACGTATTCCTCATCCCTCTCAAGCAATGTTTCTCAAGGGTCACTTGAAAAACTAGCTTGAGACATCAAGGGAAGAAGAAGTGTGACAATGGGGGATACTGCTATCCCAGCTAGCTGGAATTTTGTAAATAATTATATGTCATTGGTGAATATTGAAATGATTTGTATAAGATGCTTGTGTTACAAATGTATAAGAATTGTATGTCATGTATATCTAACTGGTTTGTGCAGATGTGTGTTGAAAAGTATTTTATAAGTGCTTGTGCTTAAGATGTAACCACAGTGTGCCCTGCTGGAAGAGAACAAAAATATGCATTCACTATTGCATCTGTTTAAATGTATATATTTTAACAGTGTGAACTGGAATATTGGAGGTTAACTTCAGAAAAATATCTGAAATTAAAATTACTTTATGGCCACACAATAAAAGATGGTCCCCCAGATTCAGCAAGCTCTGCACAGAGTGCAGGAAAAGTGCAAGAGCTGCTGCATGTAATATGGCCGATGAGTGATCCCGGGATGTGCACGAGCGCTCCTACACTATTCCTGCATGGCCACCACTGCTATATGCTAATTACCTCATTTGCTGATGAAAACCATGCAAATGAGGTGAATTAGTGATCCAGGAAGCAAGCAGGGTTCTGTGCAAGAATAGTGTAATTTGCAGAAATGTATTCAGTTACTAACTGAATACATTTCTGCAAATTAAAAAACAGAGCCAAGAAAGCATGTATTATATTTAGTAGGCATGCCAATGGCCAAATATATGGCAATTGGCATGAAAATAGCTTAAATATTATAAAATAAAATTTTTATTTTTTTGGTTGATCTTGGCCGTTTAAGCAAAGGGCAGCAGCATGCAAATGGGACCATGCCGAAAATTAAAAACAAAGCAATTTTCAGAGAAATCTGCATTTTGACAATATAGTCAATGGCATGCAGAATGAAAATAATACCAGGGAACAGTGGTTGCTAAGGGGAAAGGCTCAGTGTGAGTGCAGTAACTAAAGAGTAAGGCATTGAGGTATGCAAATGAGGGGAATCTTACTGAATCACATATTTCTTCTAAGTGTCAGACTGCACCTAACTGTGTAGGTGCTCTAATATGGCCGTATAAGCATGAGAAATAAATGACATCAAAAGGGGGTGTGTCATGCTTTCTGTAAGCACATTGGAGCACTATTTCCCGGGTTTGCTCTTAGCTAAGTACAGCTAAGCAAGGGGTGTGTCTGAAGCTGTAATGTCTTACACCATGAAATGAAGACCGCGTTCACGGCCGGGGGGGGGCATTTCTGTTAAAATGTGTTTACCTTGGCTAAATGGGTTTGCGCGACAGGCACTGGGTCTTAAAAAAACACACACACAGAAACAGTAGCACTATTTACATTTAGGCAGTGTGTTTGTGTGGTGCACCTCAGGGCTTAAAAGGGGTGGTGATGGGAAGGGGAAAAAGAAAAAAGGGAAATAGCCGAATAGAAACACCCAAATACAAATAATAGAGCTGGCAGGTGGAATGTATCATACACAGCCAATCACACAGGCAGCATCTGCAGCACACCACTATAAACTATGCAAACAACTTGTACTCTGGTTTTTCCTACAAAGTCTACACCACCAGTGTACACAGACGGGGAAATTTTACCTGACAAAACTAACAAAATGTTAGGGGCTGCTGTTGCTCTCATACATCAGTATGTGCAAGAGACTGAAGGTGGTGAAGAGGACAATGCTGACAACCACCCCATACTTATGAGGAGAGGAGAAGAGTGTTCAGGCCCAGGGTAACCTACCCTGGGCTACATGATCTGGAGAAAGTAGAGCACTACAGGGTGGACAGGGGCATACTGCACCAAATTGTGGAGCTGAGCTGGCCTCGCCTCACATCCAGAACAGAGGGGAACCCATCCCAGCGGATACCAAGGTATGTGTAGCTCTAAGAATACTAGCTACAGGTACTTTCCAAAGAGCAACTGGGGATATCATGTGGGTATCACAGGCATCTGCATCCAGGATGCTCCACCAGTTCCTGGATGCCATGCGAACACATGCCGCGGAGCACATTAAATTTCCCAGCACCCGTGAGGAACTGACTGGCAATATACATCTCTTCCACCATGTAGCAGACTACCCAGAGGCACTGGGTGCCATAGATTTCACGCACATCCACATCAAAGCACCACCTGGTGACTGGGGTAGGGTCTGCATAAACCACAAGGGGTACCACTCCATCAACTGCCAGGTCGTGTGCAATGGCCCAGGGCATTATCATGAATGTGCGTGCTGGTTGCCTTGGAAGCTATCAAAACCCCCACATCTGGCATTCCTCACAGCTGTATCAGTGGTTTGCCTGGGGTGGACATCCCGTATGGCCATTTAGTGGGGGATGCTGGCTATGCACCATTGCCATGGATTATGACACCCATCAGAAATGCACGCACACCCACACAAGAAAGCCATAATGAGGTACACGTACAAACCAGGATCATTATAGAGTGTGTGTTTGGGATGCTCAAGTCATGGTTCTGCTGCCTTGACATATCCAGTGGAGCCTTGTAGTACTGTCCAGCCACATGTGCACACATGGTCATCGTATGTGCCATGCTACACAATATGATCCTGCGGAAACAGCTGTATCAGGAACAAAATGGGGAAGGGTCACACAGCCCCCCACCATTGCCAAGGCCTCCACAGGCACAGAGTGACTTGGAGGAGGAACATCCTGAGTCTCCCCTGTAGGCAGATGGAGGCATGCCTGGTATGCTCTGGCCTTGGCAAAGAGGCAACACATAGTACATACACTGACACTGTAAGGCCCCAAGTACTGATAGCTCTCTCTCTCTCTGACTCCACATACAGTAACATGGATGCCGAACATCACACCACTGATACCTGACCATATATAGGCAGTGTATAGTGTGCATCCAACATAGTCAGCCTTCAAGCACCACCCTCACAACAGCTAGTCTCTGTAACAAATTAAAACAATGGGGTGGACTTTTCGGATAGCATATCTATGGTACTGATCAAGCATGTAAGGGAATGGGTTAGCTAACTGGGATAGCAGCAGACAACTGACAGCTCTGTGCGAAAGCAGGATGTGTATCCCCAGTACTGCCCTACCTACACCATGTAGTACCACCCTAGTCAGCAAATACCACTGCAGTAGATGTAGTGAGCCAAATAACTGAGGGGGGATCATAGGTCACATGCATGGATGTCAAAGTGGGGGTCTCATACCCGCCATCATCCCCACACAGCAGATCAGCTGTCGACAACCAAATAGAAATGCCTAGCAATGGCCCCCCTATGGTGACACCCATGAAATCCTCACCCACAGACTTTTATACAGTGATATCACAGTAGGTCTGGCAGTGGCAGTTTGGCTTTTAAAGGTAAAAATTCTGAAACTACAAATGTCTATGCCAGAATAATCTGACCTGTGATTGATACTGTTATGCTTGTAGTCTGAAAGATAGGGCACACTACCATGCTACATGGGACTAAAGTTTTAAGCAAATATCAGCACAGTCTGTGCAGATGTGTAATGTGTACAGACGTGTCACCCCCCATAGTCCCATAGAAATGCAGTAACATGTTCCTAGACTTAAGCAGCATCTAGCTGTCACATAGACTGATGGCAATATAGTAACAGAAAGCAATTGTCAGTAGCACCCACATTTAACTTACTGGTGCCATTCCATGGGTGTGTCCTGCCTGCAGCCTGGGAACATATGATCATCAGAATGCACTGCCCTGCTACAGATGGTCTGCATCTATCACACCTGGCCTACAGGCCTCTGGCAATTGCCTATGCCTCGCCTACAGTGCCCTTTAGGGAGTGTCTTGGGTCCACAATACCAACATACCACAATCCACAAAATGCAAAGAAAGACCATGCTGGCAACTGCAAGGAGAAAACCTGCCTGCCTCAGGGAGCCAGAAATTGAGACAATGCTATGAATAATGGGGTGATGAAGGTCCAAAGAGAAGGACACCTGTGAAATAGTGCTAATTATAATAATAATGCTATAATGCTGATGGAATGATTTGTAGTAGCATGGAATGTGTGATGGGTACGAAGTCTGAAACTGCAATGTCAACTGTCTGTATTATCTGACTTCAACCCTGATTGCAAAGCACTTGTGCTGGAAAACCACACTTGTTTGGGTAACCAACAAAATATATGAGTCATGGATGTGGACATTCTGTGATACTCCGCACAGTCGCCAGGCAGGGCTCGGAGTGTAAACATGGGAATGCACCCACTGCAGGCAGGCCTAACCTTGGAAGATGCTGACATGCCCACACCCACAAAACCCTGGGCCACAGCTATGGGGAGTAACAAACCCCTCCTTGATCACTCATCCTGTGCAACATCCTGACCCCAACATGTGGCCATCCAAGCAAAATGAGGTGAGCCATACATATATGTGTGACAAACACACACCTCCAGGCTGGTCAAACAGTCTGACACACATAAGACCCTCCAAGTGCAGTCAGCCATTGAGGAGAGCCCAATGCAAAGTACTGGTAGCTATAGCCAAACATATCTGCCCAGGACCCCCCTCCCCTACATATCCTATCCCCTACAAATATATCTGGAGTCTACCTGTCACCCTGATCCTGTCTGATTTATATTACTCAACTGTGGACTGGAAATCAGACCAGACCAGAACATAAATGCACAGAGATTCCACCACTGTAATATATCACCAAGGTGCTGGACTATTTCCACAGCACCAGCAGTCAAGTGCTTGTAGGAACACCCCTCAACAGGCTGGATAGTGTAAGAATGCATAGCATTTGGCCCATAAACCTTGTGTGTACATTATCCATCCTGTACTCTGGTAAATCACTGTAATAATTTGAGGAGATAAGTACATGACAGTGTCAAATGGCATATATGACAGATGTCTGCTAAAACCAGCCCAGTAACCCTTGCAACCCATACATTACTGAGAGAAATTGTCATGCTGTATGGCCCATTGTCCCCACATTTTGATAGGCTGTCTCCAGATATCCTGCACCAACAGGTTGACAGATATGGCTGTAGCACAAAACAAACAGGACTAGAGTACAGCAATCCCTGGAATGGAGTGCCACATGTACTATAGAAGGACACACTGGGCATGCTCATACAGTTAGAGAAATGTCAGTAGGATCTAGGAGTGAACAGACCTTCCCCACCCAGTGCACTTTCCATTGCCCCACTTTAGCAGTCCTGAAGATGTTTGTCACCATAGCAGTCACTTTTGTTAGGCCCAGCCCCATAAGCTCTGTGGCACTTGTGATAACTGCATAACAAGATAGTACAAATAACTAGTTAGGTAGGAGGTCTAATCTCAGTCCTAGCAAATGTAAAAGTGTGTATGTGTGTTTGTGTGTGTGTGTGTGTGTGTGTGTGTGTGTGTGTGTGTGTGTGTGTGTGTGTGTGTGTGTGTTCACAACTTAAAGCTTTTGGGTCCATTCAAACCCAGTACACCTACCCTTTCCCCACTTTAGCAGTCCTGCAGATATTAGTCATCTTAGAAGTGCCTTCCATCAGGCCTCAGCCCCATAAGCTCTGTGGTGCATGTGATAACTGCATAACAAGATAGTACAAATAACTAGTTAGGTGGGAGTTCTACTCTCAGTCCTAGCAAATGTAAAAGTGTGTGTGTGTGTGTGTGTGTGTGTGTGTGTGTGTGTGTGTGTGTGTGTGTGTGTTCACAACTAAATGCTTTTGGGTCCATTCAAACCCAGTACACCTCCCCCTTTCTCCACTTTAGCAGTCCTGCAGATATCAGTCATCTTAGAAGTGCCTTCTGTCAGGCCTCAGCCCTATAAGCTCTGTGGTGCATGTGATAATTGCATAACATGATAGTACAAATAACTAGTTAGTTAGGAGTTCTAACCTAAGTCCTGCCAAATGTAGAAGTGTGTGTGTGACAGTTGTGTAGTGTAAGACTGACGGAGTTATGTGTTTGTTTACAGGTTTAACAGTTTTATGCCATTTTCACCCATGACACTTCACAGTGCCCTACCTTATCAGTCCAGATGATGTCAGTCCCTTATCAGCAACCTTGGTGAGCTGTCAGCCCTGTAAGCTCAGTAGTGTGTGTGATAAATGCTTAACACTATTGTACAAATGACTAGTTCGGCAGGGGTTCTACTCTTCTATCAAATGTTGTGTGTGGGTATGTATGTTTGTAAGTAGTAGTATTTTGATATGTTTCCCACCCACTGCCCTACTTTATCAGTCCTGCTGATGTCATTCCCCATATCAGCACCTTTGGCCAACTCTCAGGCCAGTAAGCTATGTAGTGCATGTGATAACTATGTAACACTATGATACAAATCACTAGTTAGGTAGGGGTTCTACTTTCACATCTGGCAAATGTGTATCTGTTTGTAGAACAAATAATTTTGATAGGTTAAACATCCACTACAGTACTTTAGCTGTCATGCTGATCTTATTCACTTCATAGGTTCACAAGTATGTAGTAGGTAATGGCCCAGGAGCCTTAACAAGCCTAGCATATAGAAGGCACCTGCCATTGTGCCACCCGATGTTACGTCCCTGTGCCTGTATCAGGTATAGCCACTGCAGTGATCCTTGGGTTGAACTATTACCAATTCACTCATCAAGTTTCTCTGGAACCGGGTCAGCTAGGTGCCCTGCATGACATGTATGGGAAGTGTATTCCAGGGCATGTGCTGACTCTTGGTGAGGGACCTGTCCCACCAGTATGTTGCGGTGATTGTGGTACTGAGATAGAGGTCTCTACAGTGTGTGGTGTGGATGGATTTATATGTAGCATTTCTAAACCAGCTCGGTCAGACATGGCTTTGTAAGTCAAACACAGATAGCTGCTAATTAAGTGATATGACACAGAGAACAGCTTGGGTCTGCTGAGTCTGTCTGTAAAGGATGTGTGTTTAATGCCTAGGAACCCCTTTGTGAGGTGCTTCTGTGGCTTTCCCAGCTGTAGCAGGTGTCTAGTGAGGTACATGGCAAATGGGCCATAATACTTGAGGAGTGGTCTAATGAGGGAATAGTAGACAGAGATCATTACCTCTGTCTTCCTGGATGCAAAACCCTTGGTAATGCAATGTGCCATAAAGAAAGACTTCCTGACCACAGTGGCAATGTGGTGCTTGAAGGAGATGTTGCTGCCAACCTGTTTCCCCAGATCTATTATAAGGCATACAGTGTTCATTGGGCTCCCATCGGTGTGGTACTTACTGGGAACTGAGTGTTTTACCAAGGGGGATGATGATGCATATTGTGGTGTCAAGCTTCTGGGTATGGTTTCCACACCACTCAGTGGTCTCAGTGAGACCTTTCTGTGGGATGTGTGCATCACTTGTGGAGTCAATGATAGCTCCCAGCTTGCAGTCCTCTGTGAACTTGGTCAGCCAGAGTTCCTCTGTGTTGGGATGGACTCCTGAGAAGTAGATGCTGGACAGGACACTACCCAGTACTGATCCCTGTGGGTCTCCAGTTGTGACTGCTTGCCAGTCTAACCTGGATTTTGCCACTGTCATACGTGTGTTCTGTGAACCAATTTGCAAAACAAACAATATATGGGTTGATCCAAAAACCACAATAACTTCAAATGTAAGTTTTGAGTTAAATAAAGAGTGTAATTGGAAATAAGTAATTTGATAAATTGGATAATGAGTTCATTGTTTAATTTTAAAGATGTATATAAAATGAATGAATTCTGTACTCTTTGAAGGCCTGGTGCCTAAGTGCTAAGTCCATAATAAATCTTGGTGAGCTACTTTGTCATCCATGATTGTGTACTGTGAACTGTTGTTTTTATTTATGATATATGGGTTGATGCTTAGTTTGTGGGGTTTATCAATATTCCCTCACTGAAGGATGGTAACACAAGCTTTGGACAGACTGATGTAGGCTGTATGCAGTGCCTTACACTCTTACACAGCCCTGGTGACCCAGTCAAAGACATCAACCAGGTTGAGCAGGCATGATCTGCCATTCACAAAGACAAACTGTGAGGGTCCAGAGTTAGGAGATCACCTATATCTTGGTCAATCAGGTCCCTGATGATACAGTCCATACCCCTACATAGTAGACTTGTCAGGCTAAGGGGCCAATAATCCCCAGGGTCTGTAGATGCTACCCCTTTATGGAGAGGGATGACTGTAGCAGTGTGTCATGTTTGAGTGACAAAGCCTGAGGTGAGGCTGTGACTGACCAGGGCACAGAGATTTGGTCCAAGGTCACTTTGTATGTCATGTAGAACACAGCCATGGATATGTTGGTGTCCTATGGAAGCTGTATTCTTCCTGTGGGCAATGCAGTTCTAACCTGACCTGCAGTATTGGTGGGTATCTGACATTCATTTGACATTGTGATTGTACACTTGTGGGGGGAAAAAGAGGTAAAGCTTGCACTGAATGTGTTGTCAAGACTGGCCAATATCTGTTGTCTCAGGATAGGTATTAGCATTATGCAGTAACTCACAACACTTGTGTTTAATGCTGTGGAGGTTGTTGATGTAACTATCAAAAGCTTTTGTGATTGTTGTCAGTATCTGCTGCATGTCTGCCTTCATAGATGCCTGTAGTGGATTCCATGAGAGATCCCAAGATGTGTTTGAGGCTAGTAAGGACGTTCAACAGTCATGGGACACCACCTTTTTCTGCAACAGTGTCCTCATTCTGTTGTACACTTTAGTAATGGCAGGGGACCATCACATTGTCTCCTCATGTTTAGAGGACAGTGTCTGGGTTCTGTTGGCTATGGCTAGTACCATGCATTCATTTACCTGTTTGTACAGTGCATATGTGTATGATTCAACAGTCATGCAGCTATTTCCCATTGCCATGGGTGCAGTGAAGTCATCCACCCCAGTTTTTATGGCTGCAAAGTCAGCTTTGGAGAGGTTTTGCAAGGTATTAACCTTTGTGGGGGTGTGTGGCTTACTTGTTGAGTTCCATGTTGATTACAGCCTATGTGGATCTCACCAGGTAGGAAATGGCAACTGTGGATGAGCAACAGTCCCATATTTAAGTATTCAACACAGGTCAGGGTTGTTGCATCCTCTACCGGGGGTCAATATGAGCTGGTTCAGGGCATTGGAAATGATGAATCCCAGGAAAGTGTTGGGCCACTGTACTGGGACCTGGCTACTTTCCCCAGGTGATGGAGGGGTAGTTGAAGTCTCATACTATGTCAGTGCTGTGTTGGACCTTCATATATGGCAGGGTGTTGAGAAATGTGCATTGACAGTCTAGGGACATAGATGTGGACTCATAGCAGGCTATGGTCTGTATTGCACTATTACCCCAAGGCAGTTTTACCGGAAGTATCTCCAATGCATTATGCTGGGATACTAGTCTGGAGGTGTTCCTATCCATAATGAATATGGAGACACCACCTGTGGAGGTGTGGTGTGGTATATGTTTGGGGCTGACAGCTGTGGAATGTGTTATAGCCTGATACTGCAAGGTTGCTGTCTGCTGCTGTGAACCACCTCTCTATAACAGTAGAAATGTTAAAGTCATCCACTCTGACAAGTGCTTTGAGTGACTGCATCCTAACAGTTAGATGTCTACTGTTGAGCATCATGACCCTCAGATTGCATACATGTCTAGCTGTTATGGCAGTAATTACATTAGGAACAGTGCCTAATAAGGCATTATAGGGGTGGTAAGAAACTTATCCAGTACCTGGAAACCCAGCGCAGACAGATGTAGGACATCTGTGGCAAGTAATCGAGTTCTGTCAATCATGTCATCCCAAGCAGGGAGCTACTGGATCCCCTGAGAATGACACAAAACATGTAAGCTAATTTTGCAGTCAATCATCTGTTGATAGTACTGCAGCATCATTCTGGGTGATGGCAGTATACTGCTCAGGGCTACTGTCATACCTGCCTGGACCACATAATCAGAGAGTTCAACCATGTTTCTTGTCATGTAGTCCTTGGAGGTGTGTCCCAGGTCATTCACACCCACATGGATACAGAGTGATACTCATAGTTGTTGTGGAGTGCCATGACTGGCTGTGCCATGTGTTGGATGCTAGCATGTGATAGATATTTGGCTGATACATGCTCCATATTCAGCTTAGTGAGTGGGATATGTGTGTGCCTCAGTATTGAGTTACCAGTGATCACTGTATTGTGCAAGGTGGTTAGCCTTAGGAACTTAGGTTGAGAGGCACACTGTATAGGTTAAATATGTGTCCCTTGGCATGTGCCATGTCAGGGTGTCTGAGTGGGTGTCTGTCTTGCTGGTCTGTGCTGTTTGGGTAAATGTCCATTGAGTGCCTTTGTGAAGGTGGGTGTGTGGCTTTTCACTGTATGTCATGGCTATGTGTTCCACATGGTGTGGTGCAGTTGTTGATCTTATCCTCTTGACCTGCTAGTCCAGTCTTTGCTGGAGAGCGCATATGTCCACATTAGGTGATATATGGGTAACTCTCACAGGTCTGAGTGTTTGGCGTTTAGAGGGGAGGGCTGTCTGTGTACATGAGGCAGTTGCAACAGTGCCTCAGAATGGACAAGTGCACCAGGTTAATGGTGAAAGCAAGAAAACTGCCTTTCAAACATGCCAGGAGGGGTGGACATAACTAGTATGTACTGGGGCTACTTCTGTGATGAACGAGCACTACTGATGGCTCCCAGGTGTGCCACACTTATTGATACAATAACCTAGTAAAGTGCCAAGTCATAATGCTATTTGAAGTGCAAGACAGAAAGAACTAGCATGATGTAAGGGTGGAACTGAAGGCAGACTTTTTGACACCTGTAATACTTTACCTCAGCTGTGCTGTTATCAGCAGCTTTGGCCATTTGAAAGTTCAGTAAGCTCTGTAGCACATGCATTATCTGTGTAACACTATTGTAGACATGACTAGATAGGCAGGAACTCTAATCCCAATACTGGCAAGTATGTGTGTGAGACTCGTGTACTATCTGGCTTTTACCATTTTTGACTTGAGTACTTCCCTTCACACTAACCCTCACCCTAGTCTAGTAGCTTTGTTGATGTCATCAACCTTAGTACATTTGGACTAAATAAAAATGTATGGCATGTCTGGTAACTGCGTAGCATTATAATATATATAACTAGATAGGCAGGAGTTCTAATCTCACTACTTTCACTGTGTGTGTGTGTGTGTGTGTGTGTGTGTGTGTGTGTGTGTGTGTGTGTGTGTGAGAGAGAGAGAGAGAGAGAGAGAGAATAAAGTAGTATGTGGGTTATACCATTTTTGACCTGTGTACTACCCTTTACACTTCCCCTCACTCCAATTTAGTAGTCCTGTTGATGTCATCCAGCTTAGAAGTAACTTTGGGCTAGATGAAAATGTATAAGCTTTGTGGTGCATCTGATAATTGCGTAGCACTATAGTAGAAATAACTAGATGGGCAGGAATTCTAATCTCACTACTGCCAACTGTTTGGATGTTTGTGTGAAAATCATGCAGTGTGTGGGTTATACCATTTTTGACCTGTGTACTATCCTTTACTCTTCCTCTCATTCCAATTTAGTAGTCCTGCTGATGTCATCCACCTTAGAAGTACCTTTGGAATAAGTGAAGATGCATAAGCACTGTGGCGCATCTGATAACCACATAGCACTATAGGAAAAATAACTAGATAGGCAGGAGTTCTAATCCCACTACTGGCAACTGTTTGTGTGTGTGAGGATCATATCTTGTATGGCTTATGCCATTTTGATGTGCGTTCCATACACGGCTGGTGACCACCTCCCGCTGCCATTACTTTATATAGTGTGGTAACAGCATCTGCCTTACATGCAGCAAGTTAAACCATTGTACAGACCTCTGTACAGATTTGTCTGGAATATCCAGATGTTTTCAACCTATACATGGTCGAAAGTGGTTTGTCTGCCTTAACAATGCCCATGTATGTGATATTGTAGCCAAATAGGGCACAGTGAGTGTTGTGAAACATATGGCAGCATCAGATATCATACCTGACTGAAGCATCATGCTGATAAGACATCTGCCACCCTCACAGGTGGCCAGCCTTGCAGGTGCAATACATAAGTCCAGATGCTTGATTTTACAAGTCAACTGTTCATGTTATGGCTCACATTAAAGGTTGGAAGAGGTGTGGGCTGACATATTGTGGTTCTAATTTGTATGTATCAGGAACACCTTGCATCTTAACAGGGGTGTGTACACAATTTATATACACTATATACTATTAATGTGTCACACATGTCCCTACCTTAGGCCATTTGTCCAGCCCATTTTACTGGCCTCTGTCCAGACTTCTTGGCACTGACAAGTTGTGAAGTATGCTACAGGAATGCTGAATTCACATCAGATAAGCCCCAGTGGTGATCACTGTGATGCAATACAATTAACCTCACCATAGGTGAACATGCACATAAAGCAATGTAGCTATTACATAAAGCAATATAGCTATTACTGATAGTTGTGTGCATGGCAAATTGCATGCCCTTGACATGCCTGGGGTATTGCCAGGCAACAATAGAACAATGTAATATTCACCAGCTTCAGGCTGATGTCCTATATGCAGACCAGAGGGTCCTAGGTAGTTGTGAGAGGGATGTATTGCCAGCAGACTCACATGTGGCCTTGGTACAGGATGGATGCAGCATGTCTGCACATTTACAGTATTAACCCCACTAATACACAATGTTCTGTCCTCACCATAGATGTGCACCTCTGTACATTAGAAAACCTCATCCACAACTGTAATAGGACCTGACACATGGATGTAGAGACAATACAGATACATGTATGCCTGATACATTACTGTATAATCCCCACTAGGCCCTTACCTGCATGCTCCCTATTGTGTGGGTGTCACCCACCTCCAGCATGCTGGCCTGTGTACCCTGGTGTTGTACAGGGGTGTGTGTCACAAGGTTGGTGGGGTCTCATATGCTACACAACTTGGTTGTGTGATGGATGACAAAGAGAAATGTGAAGTCATTTTTATGATGTGGTGATGACTGTACCCAAGGGTGACAGAGTGGTCATTGCAGCAGATGTCAATGGGCATGTTGGTGAAGGGAACAGAGGGTCTGTGGAAGTGATGGGTATGCATGGTGTTAAAAGGAATGGCAGAGGGTGAGATGGTAGTGGGGTATGAAAAACAGATGGACATGGCTGTGGTGAATATGTACTATAACACGAGAGAGGAGCATAGGGTGACTTACAAGACTGTAGTAATATGCACACTAGTGGGATATAGCCAATGTAGAAGGGACAGTTTGAAGGAGACTGTAAAGTGATGAAGGGAAAAGTGTATTTAGGTAGCATAGAATGTTGGTCCGCAGGATGATGTTAGTGATCAAGAAGAGGGGGAGTGTGAGTTCATCAGCAAGGATCACACTGTGTGAATTGGAAAAGGGTGATCGTGAGGTGGCGTTCAAGGAAGGATTAAGACAGACACTGGGTGGCACTGTCAATTTAGCACATATCTGGTGAATTACAGCAGAGCTACTAAGGGAGATGGCTAGAAAGGTGCTTGGTGTGACATATGGATGGAGGAAGTAGTACAAGGAGACCTGGTGGTGGACTGAGGAAGTACAAGACAGTATACAGAGAAAAAGGATGGGGAAGAAGAAGTGAGACTGTCAGAGAGATGAGGAAAGTATACATGAGTGTGAGGAGATGAGGTGCATGGCAAAGAAAGATGTGGCAAAGGCTAAGGATGAGGCATATAAAGAGTTCTATGACAGTTTGTTAATTACTGAATGGTTGTATTTCTCTTTACCATGTTCAGTCATTTTAGTGTTTTGCTAAGAGGTTGTTGTATGTCTGACCATTGTGTATGGCCCATCATGATTTTTTAGCAGTGTACTGTTCACTTATTTATTTGGACTGTGGGGGGGGGGCAGATATGAGTGTCATGGGTCCTTTTGTATCCAACTGTGCATGCTGCCCCAGTTATGTGTGGTGTGGCATATATTTATATGGACATTTTGAGACATGTACACATATATTCTGTGTCATGTATGCATATATATATATGTTTGTATACATATATATATATATATATATATATATATATATATATATATATATTGATGTCTATCTATCTATATATATATATATATATATATATATATATATATATATATATATATATATATATATACACACACACACACACACACACACACACACACACACACACACACACCTTATTCATTGGTAATATATCTATATATTGTCATACACATATATGTATCTCCATACATATCTATCTCTCTCTCTATGTGTATGTTTCTTTTCAGATATATATATATTTGTAGATACCAATCCTGCCTAATTGCACAGTGTCTCTTCCCTATTGTAAACTGGCTGTAAAGTAAGATATGTTTGAGAAAACATCCTAAAACAATTCATCTGAGATGGGTTACTGGTAAACTGCTTTGACTATGGTATGCAGGGTCCTGGGTTCAAGACCTGCAAGGGCTGCTTATTTTGTTGCTAGGCAGAACAAGGACTGTTGGATACAGAGTGATTAGGGCAGTTTTGAGCAGCTTTAAGCATGTCTGTGTGGGTTACTGCGATGGTAAGTGGTGCTAACATACGGTTACACAAATAGGCGCTTACACAGTGTAAGTTGTGCTTACCAGTGCTCAAATCTGCTTAGCATTTACATTTAAGCAATGTTGAAACCTGCTAAACATAGCTCAGCCCTGGTAACCATTGATTACATTCCAGTCAGACAAAATAGCAGGGTAATGACATCTTACACCTCCAACTGTTGTCAGAACACTGGCCTTAGTCTCAATGGCAAGAAATGTGTCATAATCCCCTGTTGAATCAATGTGTTATCCGCAAATTACCACATCGGTGGTAGTCCAATGGACACAGCTGTCCTTATAGGAGATCTGTGAACACAGCTTGACAGCAATCTCTCTAATAACTACCACATTTCCACTGTGGATAGAAAGTACTTCCATGTGGCACATTGCATAACTAAGGGTGTGTCATCCAGGAATTAAGTGGTCAATGTCTCCCTCCACTCCCCGCTCATTAGGCCAATCACCAGGTACAATGGCTCACTTGCTATGTAACTCACTAGACACCTTCAACAACTGGGTAGGCTGCAAGTGTACCTCACATGTAGAACCCGAGGCATGAAACAGCTATCTGGTATGGAAATATGCTAAAACCTCCAAGTGTTCCCTGTCACATCTAAGCTACTTACAGGCAATCCCTGCTTGACTGACAATGCCATGTCAACCCAGCTGTGTTACACATACCACAGCTAGGAAACCCTAGTCTGTATGCACCACATACCATGGATACCTCAACCGCATTACCACATTCAACAGAACATGCTTAGGGACAAGTCCATAAGTCAGATACTGGCCACATTATGCGATATATGTTGCATACATGTCAAAGTCCCTCACTGGCCCTCTTCAAGGGAAATTCAGATGAGTGGATGGTGAATATAACTGTCATCCTGGGGATCACTCACCTGGCAGTATTAGATAGATGCACTGCTGACAAATGTCAGGTGGGATGATGCCAGGGTGCTCCCATGGGCTAGGCTTGTAATGACCCCATGGCCATTAGTGTGGTACACACATATGAACTCATGGACCCATGACACTCAGTACTGGAAGATATGTGTGTATGCATTACTGTGTATACAACTGTTTGTGAGCATGTAAGCCTGTAGGTGACATTACATTGTGGCCCTTTCAACTACTCCACCTACCATTGCCATACTTTGCAGTGCTGGTGATGTTATTCACTGTAAGGGTACCTTGTGACACTCTTCACCCTACAGGCTCCATGGAGGATGTGGTAACTGCATTACACAATACTAACAATGACTACGTAGGTGGGGGTTCCACCCTGAGTCCTGGGAAATGTGAGTATGTGTGTGTATGTGTCTGTGAGTCTCTGAAAGTGAGCACATTTGTATGAGACAGCATTTTGAGGGCTTATTCTCCACACACACTGCGCATTGCCATACTGTACAAGGGCTGGTGATGTTGGCCACAGTACAGGAGCCATGGAACATTCATCACTTTACAGTCTGTGTTGCATGCAGTAAATGCATGTCACTGTAGTAGCAACAACTACATAGACAGGGCTTCTAATCTGAGGAAGCCCAAATCTGTGAACATTTGTGTGTAGTTTCCACAAAAACTAAACCTCCAGCTCCACAATAGACTGGATTCTTACCAACTCCCCTCAACATTACCACCAGCCCAAAACCATACCAGACTCCCTTAGTGATCATCTCCCTACCTCTATCCTAAGATATGACCCACACACTCCTAAACCCCACCTTTTTAGAGAGTGTCAGAAAATATCCTCATTTAATTCTTCACAGTTTAACTCACTTCTACAAAACAATGACTGGTCCATCCTTAGACAACTCCCCCTGAATGATGCCGTTGACACTTTTATTAGCATTTTCCTGAATACTCTAGACTATATAGCTCCCTCTAGGATGATCAGAGTGAAATCTAATCATGCCCCCTGGCTTTCAAAAGAAACTAAGACCATCATGAAACAAAGAAACAGTGTTTGGAAAGCCTGGATCAAAACTAAACAAACTCCTCATCTTCTCAAATACAGACAACTACATAATCTTGCCAAAAACAGACAATTATAGACAAAAAATAATTTTATAGCTCAGGCCAGCATGAACATAGATCTAACCCCCGGAAATTCTGGTCAACACTTAATAGCATCCTTTACCCAGGCTCTCCCTCTAACCCATCCCCCTACCCAAACACGACTCCAGAGGAAACAGCTACCCTACTTAATTCCCACTTAATTTCCTCCAGCCAAAATCTCCTACCCTCTCAACCTAACTCCTACTCCTTACCAGACCCAACACCCACCCCCAACACCACTTTTCCCTTCCAGCCACTTCCCACTTCCTACATCAAATATCTACTGCTCAAACTCAAACCCTGCTCCCCCTCTACTAACAAATTACCTCCTACCTTCCTCAAACTTGCAGATGACCCTATTGCCTACACAGTGACTATATTAATTAATAGATCTATTTTAGAATCTAATGTTACTATTCTTTGGAAATCTTTCTACACTACCCCTCTCCATAAAGGAGGCAACTCCACTGACCCTTCCAACTATTGACCTATTGCCATTCTACCCCCCATCTAAGATACTAGAAAAATGTATCCATACACAGCTTCTTAATCACCTTCTCAATCACAACTTACTCACCCCTACTCACCATGGTTTCCGCCCCTATCACAGCACAACTACTGCTCTACTCTCCTTCACCCACACCATTGCAGAATCCCTAGATAATAATAAACTTACCTTCTGTCTCTTTCTAGACCTCTCCAAAGCTTTTGATACAGTATCCCATCCTTTACTTCTATCTAAACTTACAAACTTTTACCTATCCTCCTCCACCCTCAGCTGGTTTGCTATCTATCTGGACGCCAACAATCAGTCAAATGGCTCTCCTCTTCTCCTTTCCTGCCTATCTCTACTGGTGTTCCACAAGGTTCCATCTTAGGTCCCCTTTTATTCAACATCTTCACCAATGACCTCTTCACTTCTTGCAATCACTCATCTCTCATACAATATGTTGATAACTCCACTATTATTTCTCTAACCGACAACATCTCTGAACTACACACTATAGCCCAAAAAGATCTACTTTCCACTAAACAATGGCTTTCAAAAAACATACTAATCCTCAATCCCAAAAAAATCAAACTCTTGCTCTTCCTGCCCCATTCTCTTGCTCATCATAGATCATCCTTTGTTATTAAGTCTTATAACAATATAGCCATCCCACCTGACACCCACACTAAACTCTTAGGGGGTCATCATTGACGATGAACTAAAATTCAGTCAACACATACAGCAATGCATAAAGAAAACCCATCAGAAACTAGGACTCCTATATCGGAACAGAAAATATCCCACTTCTGAGTCTAGACTCACCCTTGGACAAGTGCTTCTCCTCCCCTCTCTCCTCTATGCCACCCCAGTTCTCACAAATATTCAAACAACTACCCTGAACAAACTTCAACAAACCTACCACAAAATAGCCAGATTCATCACTAACTCCCCAAACAACATGCACCACTGTATTGCCTTAAAGTCTCTACAATGGCTGCAGCTCCCACAACTACTGCATCTCCACCAATTTCACATGCTGCAATCTATGCTCTTTAAACCCTCCTGCTGTCCATCTTTATCTCTCCTAGTCTCTATCTATACTCCTTCTCGATCTCTCTGCACCTCAAATCAGCAATTGCTCGATATCTACCACCCTAATAGGTCAGTAGGTAAGCAACTCTACAAACACTCTGTGGCCCAAGCTTGGAATAAACTTCCACTGGACATACGCTCTATCTCTCACACTCCACGATTTAAAAAATAACTGAAGACACATTTATTCAACTCCAGAATCTGTCTCTGCTATGACCCTACTTAGCTCTCCCCTTCCCCCACACTCACATCACTCTCAGTTGATTCTACTTACACTTTTGACTCTCCCTCATTGTACAGTAACAAAGAATTTTGTCCTGAGAAGAAAAAACAAAAAAAAAAATTTGGACATTTATTTTTTCTTTCAAGTATAATCATCACATGTAGTTGTTTATTTCTATTGCTTGCTATTATTGTTTTTAGTACTTGTTTTCTTGTACTGTAATTATATATTGTATTTTCTGGAGTTTTGCTCCTCGGGTCTCCACTGAAAATGGGACAAAATCCCAGTTGGACTAACCCAGTTCCTGGAGTTCATAAACTCAAATGCTATGGAACAACTTGTCACCATTCCCACAAGAGGTGAAAATATACTAGACCTGATCATCACAAACATGGGGACAAAATGCTCCACACCGGAAGTATATCCCTCATTGGTGAGATCAGACCATAAACTAATCTCACTGGAGATCCACATCCCGCCCCCAACAAAAAAGACCACAGTGAAGAACTTCTCAAAAGCCAACTTCACACTTCTTAAGACTGGTGTGGTATCCTTCAAGGCCCCTGAGCCATTGGAAACCACAACCCACAAACCATGCTGCTGAATCCCTTACAAATGCTTTCTACGAGCACCTCCAGGATTGCATGGATCAAGCAATCCCAAATAAAATCAAGACCCTTTCCACCAAAGGCAAGCACCCGATCTGGTGGACCCCAGCCATAAACAAACTTTACAACAAGAGGAGAAAGCTACTACAAGATAGAGCAAAATCCCTAAAAGGGAAGACATCTCTGATCAATACTAGTAAAAAACAACGATCACTCATAAAATCATCCAACGCCAACTTTGAGAGAAAAATCGCCAAGGACTCAAAAGACAGTCATAAAGCCTTCTTTAGCTATTTTAGAAATCTGGGTGGAAACTCCCAGATATGCTCAGAATTAGTCCAAAATGATACAAAAATCACTGAACCCACAGACATTGCAAACATACTGGCAGACAGGTTCAGTGAAAATTTCTCCCCCCCCCCCAAAAGGAGAAATATCTATCCCAGCAGAGTGTAGCCTCCCAATCATCTCAAATGCCCAGGTGAGAGCTGCTCTCTCTAAAGCTAAAAACACAGCATCAATGTGACCGGGTGGTGTCCCCGGCTGTGTGCTACATGAACTCAATGAGGAACTAAACCCACACATAAGGCTGCTGTTTAATCTTCGCCTTACCACAGGATACGTACCTAAAGAGTGGCATATGGCAACTGTGGTCCCACTCCACAAAGGCGGTGCTTCTACGGACCCTGGTAATTACCGCCCCATAAGCTTAACAAGCCTGGTCTGCAAAGCTATGGAGAGGATCATAATGGAACTCATAAATAAAGACATAGGGGACCTACAGACATTGGATCCTACCCAATTCGGCTTTGTCAAGGGCAGATCATGCCTCTTGAACTTGGTCGACTTTTTTGAAACAGTCACCAAGGCCATTGATGAGGGTAAGGCAGTTCACACAGCCTACCTTGACCTTGCAAAAGCCTTTGACACAATACCCCACTCGGGTATCATAGAAAAGCTCACCAGCTTAAATGTAAACCCATATGTCACAAGATGGGTTGCAAACTGGCTCAAGGACAGAACCCACAGGGATAGAGTTGCTGGTGCCATGTCAGACTCCAAGCCGGTCACAAGTGGTGTCCCACAGGGCTCAGTCCTGGGCCCCCTCTTGTTCGGCACCTACTTTTCAGAAGTGCAGGCAAACATAGGAGGATTGTGGCTGACAAAGTTTGCAGATGACTGCAAACTGGGCGCCATAGATGAAAATCCATCAGACACAGATATCCTTCAGAGAGGTCTCATAGAAACGGATAACTGGTGCCAGAGCCATGGCCTTAAGCTAAACGCCAAAAATGTATAGTCATACCCTTTAGTAAAACAAGGTAACCCCAAGTTACCACATAGGTGGCAATCCATTAAGCACAGAAGAGGTTATCAGGGACCTGGGGACCCAAGTTGACAGTAACCTTTCTTTTGACACTCACATTGCCAAAGTGGTTAGGAGGACCTTCTACATTGCCCACCTGATTATGAAGGGATTCACATCCAGATCAAGGGAGGTCATTGTTCCCCTGTACTCTTCACTTATCAGACCAATGATTGAGTACAATGCCCCATTCAGAATGTATCTTACCCGACACCTGCAGCAATTGGAAAGACCCCAAAAGTTCCTCACCAAAAGGATAAAGGGGCTCAAAAATATGCCATATGCTGCCCGACTGAAGAAACTCAAGCTCTATTCAGTCGCATACCATCTGCCCAGAGGTGACCTGTGCCTGACATACAAGGCCATGTCCAACCCAGAATTAATGGACATGCTCCACCTCAAAAAATCCAAATCCACCAGAGCCACAAGAGCAAGAGACTTAAACCTCAACACGGATATAAATAGGACATGCTGGAGGGACAGATTCATCACCCAGAGACTCCCTATGCTGTGGAACAGAATCCCGGTCCATGTGAGACAGAGCACCTCGCTGGCTCTGTTCAAGAGGAATCTTGACCAGTGGATGGGAGATCGTAGGTTTACCCCGGGGATCATCTCTGTATCACTGCTGGACAGAGGCACGGCAAACTAATGGGTATAGTATTCTTCAACCTAAGGGGTGGTGAAAGCCACACAACTCTGGCTAGGCTTATAAATGCCCTAGGGCAGATAGCCTAGTATGAACCTATGAACCTATGAAATGTCAATAAATAAAAAAATAAATAAATACAGTATCCCGTGTTTGTGTGAGTACTATGTCCACTTGGTGGGTGGCTCTCACATTTTACACAGTGGCACTCCCACTACATGTCTCAAGGTCCGCTGTATGTGGTCTGCTGTCTCCTTCAACCTCACAATTATCTGATAACAATGTTCAGCCCAATAAGGCCTGAGCTGTTTGCATGAATTATGTAACAGTATGCCCTGACTGACAGGATAGTCAGGGCTGCTAAACCCAGGTGTGTCATATGTGAGTATGATTGTATGTGTTTGTCAAGTGTATATGTCAGTATGCTATAGTATGTTGTGTCCATACTGTACAAGGCTGGTGATGTTGTTCACTTTACATGAATCTCAGAACACACCTCACTCTACAAGCTCTGTGGTGTGTGCAATTAAGGCAGACCACATTAGTAGCAATAACTACATAGATAGGGGTTCTAATCTCAGTGTTGGCAAGTGTGTGCGTGTGTGTATGTGTGTGTGTGTGTGTGTGTGTGTGTGTGTGCGTGCATTTGTGTGTGTGTGTGTGTGTGTGTGTGTGTGTGTGTGTGTGTGTGTGTGTGTGTGTGTGTGTGTGTGTGTGTGTGTGTGTGTGTGTGTGTGTGTATGTGTGAAGAGATCTATTTCAATTTGCAGAAAAAAACATTTCTCAGGTCTTCATTTGACCAAGACCAAATTGTCAAAAGCTAAAATTACAAATTAATCATCTTGTGGAATTTCATTTCACCAAAACTAATAGTGGCAGTGTAAATGCCCTTCTCCCCACTGTACAGCTGTACAGCAATATTGGAGTTAGCATATATAGTTGGTGGTGGACATTGGGGGTACAACCCCCCACATTGGGGGTAGTGTTTTGTGTATCCCCAATAGTAGTGTGCTGTTATACTGTTGAGTCTATGTTAAGAGGATAAGTAGTTGTTACTCTAACTAGGTGTGGGTGTACACCACCCCACACCCTCCAGTGTGGGGAGCTGTGCCCCCCACCACCACAACTATTTATGCCAACTCCAGGATTGCACTACAGTGGGGAAAAGGACATATACCTTGCCACTACTGTTTTCAGTGAAATTAAATTTGGCAGACTGATTATTTAGTGATTTGAGGTTTTGACAATTCAGTCTTGGTGGAATTACCTTTGCAAAAATGAGTTCTCTGCAAAGTGAAGTACATCCATGTGAATAGTACTCTGTGTGTTGCATCAACACAAAAGCCTCTTAGTGTGTGCTATTCACAAACATTTGGTGTGTCCCACCCAGTACACTTAACATTGTCCACTGTACAAGAACCACTTACATCAGCCACCATGCACTTACCTGTATACATCCCTCAGAACTATCAGCCATGTGGCACATGTAGTAACTCTTATACAGACTTTTTACTTGTGTTCAGCTGTATCCTGGATATGACACAGTCAATGTGTTATTACATTGCAACACCCCTTGTAGGAAAGGGCAGCAGGCCACTATCCTCCTGACGCACAGACAGCTAGAACAAAAACAGAACACATTATGGAGACCGCATTTAGTCAGTGTTGATAACAGCAATAATGCATCATGGCTGTACAGCTACACACCATGATGTGTAAGTATTAAACATGCCAGATGACACTTTAAACAGCATTACACTGCTAAACTGTAGTAATTCACCCTGTGCATCAGAACCATATTAGCATGTCCCTGCATCGATAGTATGAATGACAGGGATGTGGCACAGGTATCATCATATGTACAGGATGTGGTGTAGGTTTGCCAGAGGCCTAGGCTGAGCCATTTGGTTGACATCATGTGTGTGGGTTAGGGGGTTGTTTATTAAATGGGCCATGCAGAGGTGGTTTGTGTATGTATGGAGGTGCCCTAGCTGTGATGGTGATGTGTGTGTGTGTGTGTGTGTGTGTGTGTGTGTGTGTGTGTGTGTGTGTGTGTGTGTGTGTGTGTGGATGCACACAATTCTGCCATATGGCTGCTCTATACAGGGGTATGTTGGACAGCTGCAGACCATACATGGCAGGGTGTACAGTTCACTGTGTCTGGCCATGGACACTGGAACTGGGACTTCCAGTTGTTGAATGGGCACCACCAGACAGAAGCCCAGATATGGTACTCTCCCCTGACAATGACAATTGTCTGCTGGATCTGCGTCCCTGTTGGGACTGGCCAGAACTATGTGCACATGACCTGCTGCATCATGGTGTGGACAGCACCTCCCTGCAGTGGAGCTGCTGGTACTGCCACTACGGGAGCGGGATTGAGATGTTGCATGGCCACGTAGACCTTCAGCTGTTCATGGAGTGGTCCCACGTCCATGTGGCCAACACCCTATTCCCACCACATGCTCTAGCACAGACATCCCATGGTCGAGGATTGCCACCATCACACCCAACTGTCTATCCATGACCTCCGCATAATAATGGCGGGCATCTGCAAGATCACGGATGTTGTCACATACAGCAGGAAGAGTAGCCCTCTGGAGCCTCAGACCATCTCTGGTGTAACATTCAATACATGCCTTCATTATGGTCTGAAACATGCACCTGGTGACATCTGATGTGGCACTTGTGGCAGGGGCATGATGGGCAGCAGCCATCCTATGAGTGCCCCTGTCCATCCACCTGTGTGGGACCTCACCTGTTATCTGGCTATGGCTGGTGTCTACAGACACACTTGCCATAGTCACCACACTTTCCTGTCCCATGCCACCACCCGCCAACTGTCCCTCATCTATGGCCACTGGTGATGGGGTATGTGTGGGCATTGTGACTGCATGTGGGGATGAGGTGGAAAAAAGTGGGATGCTAACCAATGGCACAGTTTCAGCCCCTGACAACCCTGCCTGTGCCTCATAATGCCTATCATCATTGTCAGAGTCTGCAGAGACACTGGCATCAATTTCCCCGTGGGAGGGACCCTGACCTACATCACCACATGTGAGGGGAAGACAATATATGTAAATTAATACCTGTACATTATGGTTTACTTACACACACATACACACACACACACACACACACACACACACACACACACACACACACACACACACACACACACACTTACTTACAGGTGAGGTGGCACAAAGAGATTACACAGACCTCACATTACCCAACAATTGACATGCATGACACATGGCACTCAACATCATGCATTGCAACCATTCTTAATCCCTGTTACTAACAATATACATCTCTGGGATGCATGAGTCATGTTAGTAGGTGATGTTCCTTCCCCTAAAACACACTGCCCCCATGTACACATTATTGCTGTGCACCTGTATAGCACACTGGCATCTACTGTAGACCATACCTCACAACTGTACAAACCACTGCTGAATGTGTAGATGTCTGACAGTTATGTTTGCTCTGTTCCTCACAAACCCTTTGTGTTTGTCTGACACATAACTAGGATGATATGAGGACTGATGTCACTAATTAATGACTGACATTTGATTTGCAGATCTCATCATCAGCAGTGCATGTATGTGCAATAAAAAACAGTTACACCAAAGACCTTCAAAGCTTAATGTGGATATGAGGAGAGTACACACACCTGTTGACATGCCAGCCTCTTCTACAATATGAAATGAGGCCACATTACTGCATTTGAAAACATTACACACACCTGATATGTGACATATGACCTGTGCAGTCCAATCAAGAATCAAACAAATGTGTTAGTCGTGAAGATACTGAATGAGATGTGTACAATGTTGGGGTTGCATAAGTGTAAACACCCTTAACTCATTCCCTCCAGTGCAGCTCTTTTGATTATGTACCTTTAACTCCTAGTGGGCGTGGCTTGCACCTTTAAAAAAATAAAGTTATCACCTTACAATTCTATCAAATGCTCATTGACATAGGTCAAATATCAATACAATTGTGTTTGCCATCATTTATGCTTCAAGATAAAATATTCTGATACCTTGTACAGGGAATGGTTTTGGAATTATGAATGCAAATATGAACAAGCAATATTTGACGCCTAGAGGAGCAGTAGGAGGTAACTGCAGATGCACCTGGAGCCATCACTCAGAAGTAATGAGTTAAACCAATGGTTTGTTGAAACACCTGTTAAGTGAACTACAGTAGTCACTATTCTTGGTAGGGGGTATACTAGCATCACATATCTTGACTTGACATTATTTGGTTTGTCTTCTCTGCAAAGGTCCCCCAACTCTGCCAGATTGTAAGGCCAGCTCATGTGCACAGCCCTTGGAAGTCACACAGGGGCTTTACTATTGCTGTTGAGTCTGGGTTATGTCTGGACCAATTCATAACCTTGAATGTGTTCAGATACAGCCATTCTTAGCTAGCTTTGGATGTATGCTTCAGTTCACTGTTGTGTTTGAAGCTGAAACCCCTCCCCACCCTCAGCCTTATTGAAGATGCTTGACAGCTGTGGGCCACACTTGAGTGCTATTTTGCAGTGTTCAAAATCCCCTCTACCATGTCTACAGGCCTAGTTCCGGCTAATGAACAACAGCCCTAAGTGTGTACACTGGCACCAGCAAGCTCCAAGTAGAGGATGGTGGCCCTGAGGTGAAGTGAGGTGTTGCCTGTGCACCACACATATCTCTATGAATACTGTCTGTAGGTTTGAATCTTGGTGTCATGACACCATTGCACATTACATCACATGCCTTTGGGAGACTTGATGTTATGCTTTTGCTACCTGTACGTAGCCCTGGATGGTGTTTCTTGTGAGGAAAATCTTCCATCTACTTACCCTATCCCATAGGCCGCACTCATGCAGATTCCAGGCAATTGTTGCCACCAGTACTACACAGGCAGTACTTGCTAGACATTCCTGTAACTCCCTCAGTGTTGCTGCATGTCTCCTGGCAGCCTCCCTGACCAGTTTTCCACATGTTTTGTCATCTGGCTTGGATGGGCATCTGGTTCTTTTCAGCATCACTGTTGTCCCATATTTAATACACCTCTGGATCACTGCCTGCACTGTTTTCCATGGTATATGCAATGGTGAGGTAATGTTTTTTTCCCTACTCCTGACTGCTACATTTCAGATATGTGTACAAGCCATAGCTGCTTCTATTGCAGGCAACTGAGGAAGTCATGAACATACTTCTGGAACAGCAGACCATTACTTGGTGTGACATTGAGGTCCTGTACTTGATGGGAGGTGTGTACTCAAGTAGAATGAATGCTGTCAGTACATCACAAGCTGCCTCACAATATGTTATTTTGAGTGTGTGCACACATATGCATCCAGTGTTTTGTAAGGTTTATATACCCCATATTTGTTGCACTAACATATCATTCTATTATACACATTAATTGTTCATGTTTGGATCACATTACAGGTTGTAAAAGGTGTGGAATGTATTATTGTGGTCTGTCATTGTATATATCAGGAACAGTTGCCATCTTAATAGGTGTGTACACTGTTGTATCCACTGTATAAGGGTAATGTTTAATACATGTCCCTACTGCAGCCCATTTGTCCCAACATTTTGTTTGTCTCTGTCCACACATCTTACACTGACAGGTTGTGAGGTATACTGTAGGAATCTTACATAACCCTCAGATATGACACCATGTTGACCACTGTGATGCAGTGCAGTTAACACCAACAAAACTGAACGTGTACATCATGCATTATGGGTAGGTGTGATAAATGTGTGCATGGCAAATAGCATGGGCTTAACATGGCCGGTGTATTGGCAAACCTCAACAAAACAATTCCATACTCACCAGTACAGGCTGCTCTTCCAGTTGTATACCAGAGGGACCTAAATAGTTGTGGGAGAGAGGTAATGTCAGTAGCCACTGATGTGGCCTTGGTACAGGGTGGAAACAGCATTTCAGCACATTAACAGTACAACCCCCAATACTACAAAATATGCTAGCCATCACCATAGATGTACACATCTGTGCATTTCTAAACACCAGCAAGACCTATTATCTCATCTGATGGGTTCCTATCAGATAGTCAAACTTCTTCAAGTTTGAACCTCATATGGTCGAGACCATAAGTTTGAATTTTCAGAAGTTCGAGTGTTTCTACGGAAATCTCCGTAAGGGTGGTTTCAGTTTTGTTCAATGTGCTGTGATCTCGGAGTTGGTATATTTAAGTAGTGGGGGGGTGCAGGGGGGCCCCTGCTTACAACAGTTTATTTTGTTTTCTTTTCTTTTTTTTTGTTTTTTATCCATAGTCGAAATGTTTTAACTTCGAACAGGATGGTTCGAACATTCTGTGTTCAACGTTATTAAACTTCGACTATGTGATAGAGACCCTCATCTGACATATGCATGTAGATACTATACAGATAGAAATGGATAAGCAACAGTGTTCTAGTAATGTGCACTGGGGCCTTACCTGCATGCTCCTCGTCCAGTGTGTGGGTGCAACCCACCTCCACAATGTTTTCCTCAGCTTCATGGGTTGTGTGTTGGGCGGGTGCCCCAAGGTTGACGAGGAGCTCATCAGTGGGTGCCAGTGGGGATGGATGGTTGGGCCTCCACCTGTGGCTAGCCAGTCCCTCACTACAGCAGCAGCCTGTTGACGGGCATGGAGGATGAGGTCAGTGGCCCGATGCCACACCTGCTCATAAGTTCTGCTGTGCAGGCTGACATCATTTACCCTGTGGACCAGATCATTCCACAGGCAGTCCTCTCCTGCATATCTTGTGCTCTCCGTCCAAATAATAGGCCATAATGTTCGATCACAAATTGGGTGATGATGTCATTTTCCCCAACAGCGAGTGCCAGGAGGCAAGGCCTCTGCATGTTACCTGGAAGACATAAACAGGAAAAAAGGTCACAGGACCTCATACAATTGTCAAATTGCACATCAGCAGTGGATATGACTTGCAAATAATCCAAACTACACCATAACCCTCCAATCTATCATGGCTATAGCAGCTTGCATTACACTCCTGGCCCTGAGCTATCCTATTCCCCCCAATGTTGGACACTTAATTGCATAATCCTCTATTCTCCATTCATTTCTGTGTAGAAGGATGACAGTGGCCATCTTACATGTGGATGGTGTGTGAATGGTGGCAGGTCTGTGTTTGTGGTGTGTGATGGAGCTGTGATCAGATGCCTGAGTTCATGTTTTTTTCCCTACTCCTGACTGCTACATTTCAGATATGTGTACAAGCCATAGCTGCTTCTATTGCAGGCAACTGAGGAAGTCATGAACATACTTCTCGAACAGCAGAATATTACTTGGTGTGACATTGAGGTCCTGTACTTGATGGGAGGTGTATACTCAAGTAGAGTGAATGCTGTCAGTACATCACAAGCTGCCTCACAATATGTTATTTTGAGTGTGTGCACACATATGCATCCAGTGTTTTGTAAGGTTTATATACCCCATATTTGTTGCACTAACATATCATTCTATTATACACATTAATTGTTCATGTTTGGATCACATTACAGGTTGTAAAAGGTGTGGAATGTATTATTGTGGTCTGTCATTGTATATATCAGGAACAGTTGCCATCTTAATAGGTGTGTACACTGTTGTATCCACTGTATAAGGGTAATGTTTAATACATGTCCCTACTGTAGCCCATTTGTCCCAACATTTTGTTTGTCTCTGTCCACACATCTTACACTGACAGGTTGTGGGGTATACTGTAGGAATCTTACATAACCCTCAGATATGACACCATGGTGACCACTGTGATGCAGTGCAGTTAACACCAACAAAACTGAACATGTACATCATGCATTATGGGTAGGTGTGATAAATGTGTGCATGGCAAATAGCATGGGCTTAACATGGCCAGTGTATTGGAAAATCTCAACAAAACAATTCCATACTCACCAGTACAGGCTGCTCTTCCAGTTGTATACCAGAGGGACCTAAATAGTTGTGGGAGAGAGGTAATGTCAGTAGCCACTGATGTGGCATTGGTACAGGGTGGAAACAGCATTTCAGCACATTAACAGTACAACTCCCAATACTACAAAATATGCTGGCCATCACCATAGATGTACACATCTGTGCATTTCTAAACACCAGCAAGACCTATTATCTCATCTGATGGGTTCCTATCAGATAGTCAAACTTCTTCAAGTTTGAACCTCATATGGTCGAGACCATAAGTTTGAATTTTCAGAAGTTCGAGTGTTTCTACGGAAATCTCCGTAAGGGTGGTTTCAATTTTGTTCAATGTGCTGTGATCTCGGAGTTGGTATATTTAAGTAGTGGGGGGGGGGGTGCAGGGGAGCCCCTGCTTACAACCGTTTATTTTGTTTTCTTTTCTTTTTTTTTTTGTTTTTTATCCATAGTCGAAATGTTTTAACTTCGAACAGGATGGTTCGAACATTCTGTGTTCAACGTTATTAAACTTCGACTATGTGATAGAGACCCTCATCTGACATATGCATGTAGATACTATACAGATATAAATGTATAAGCAACAGTGTTCTAGTAATGTGCACTGGGGCCTTACCTGCACGCTCCTCGTCCAGTGTGTGGGTGCAACCCACCTCCACAATGTTTTCCTCAGCTTCATGGGTTGTGTGTTGGGCGGGTGCCCCAAGGTTGACAAGGAGCTCATCAGTGGGTGCCAGTGGGGATGGATGGTTGGGCCTCCACCTGTGGCTAGCCAGTCCCTCACTACAGCAGCAGCCTGTTGACGGGCAAGGGGGATGAGGTCAGTGGCCCGATGCCACACCTGCTCATAAGTTCTGCTGTGCAGGCTGACATCATTTACCCTGTGGACCAGATCATTCCACAGGCAGTCCTCTCCTGCATATCTTGTGCTCTCCATCCAAATAATAGGCCATAATGTTCGATCACAAATTGGGTGATGATGTCATTTTCCCCAACAGCGAATGCCAGGAGGCAAGGCCTCTGCATGTTACCTGGAAGACATAAACAGGAAAAAAGGTCACAGGACCTCATACGATTGTCAAATTGTACATCAGCAGTGGATATGACTTGCAAATAATCCAAACTACACCATAACCCTCCAATCTATCATGGCTATAGCAGCTTGCATTACACTCCTGGCCCTGAGCTATCCTATTCCCCCCAATGTTGGACACTTAATTGCATAATCCTCTATTCTCCATTCATTTCTGTGTAGAAGGATGACAGTGGCCATCTTACATGTGGATGGTGTGTGAATGGTGGCAGGTCTGTGTTTGTGGTGTGTGATGGAGCTGTGATCAGATGCCTGAGTTCATGTAGGAGGCAGACAGTGATGTTATTATGCCCCATTGATATTTGTTATTGTTGCCATCAGTAGGTAATATATACATGCTCACCATTGCTGAGGGGAGGAGTGTGGTTGATGTGCATATCTCCCTATACAACTGGGGTGGAATGGGTGGCAATGTTCCCACCTAATCTGTCTGATGCAGGCTGCCTATATCCATGACATGTGTATATGAGGTGTGCTTTACCCCCAGGGTGAATTGTGTTGTTGACTCTGAGACTGACAACATATGTGGGGACACTGTTGCAGTTGTCCTTGGTGGTGTGGATATGTCTGATTTGTAGTCATAGTCAGCTTTACAGGAAGTTGCATGTGAACTTACATGCTTGCTCAGATAGAGGTGGAGTTGCTTCCAAGTTGTTGTCTGCACCTATGTGTCCCTGTACAGCCAATATAGCAACCTATTATGCGGTTTGTGTATTGTTGCTGTCCACCAAAGGGAATTGCTCTACCTTGGTGGAGGCTGGTTTTACAGGTCAGGTACTGCTGAGTCCATATAGCTACAGTGGATATAAAGTGCACATACCCCTGTTACAATGCCTGGTATTTGTGCAATTGAAGCATGACATCACAATAACTCATTTCAATACAATTCCCACCTTTAATGTGACCTATAGCCTGTACAATTCAATTGAAAACATAAAAATCTGGTTTGTGAAAACATATGGAAATAATAATCAGAACAATAAGCCAGTTGAATGAGTGTGCACACCCTTAAAGTGATATGTTGTGTATGCACCTCTTGAGATGGTTACATCAATCATTCATCTTGGTTTGGACTCCAACATCATGGCACGTCTTCACTTGGCAATAGTTGCTCACCTTCCTAGAAACACCTTTGTTTTTCAAAGGAATTGTATAGGTTAGGGGTCATATTCAAGATGAGAAACATTTTGAAATGATTTTCTGTGGTCTCATTGTCATACAGCACACAAACCTGGCATTCCAACAGGGGTGTGTACACTTGTGATATCCACTGTGTATAGATGTTGATATAGCTGTTAGTGGTAGGCATGGACAGAGGGTCATAACACAGTTGGACACTTCTCCAATTGCTACCTGATAATCATGTCTACTCTAGTACCCATATCAGTGTCAGGGCAATGCAACAACCAGTAGCTATACACATTTATGTCTGTTGTATGCACTGACACTGATATTACACACTTGTGCAACATGCACAACCTATGTACCTGACTGCTTGAAACCCATGTTATTAATTTTGTGCCTTCCAGCTGAACATACGCATACATACATGTGCTCAGGGAATACCTGGTATACATTTCTGTTCTATGTTAGTATGGCACACTGTATTTAAAGTCTTGCTGCTCAATCATACTTCTCAACCTGTTATAGCAGGACGTCTGGATAATGGCACACATAAATGGGTGACAAAAGGGACATCAATATTGATACTGTATTAATATAGGTGCACCATACATTAGTAAGTTGATTGCACAGTAAGCTTTGACATCACTGTGATAACATGGAAGATGTCCAATAGTCATACGTAGGCTATTATGTTACATTGTCATTACTCACAGACTTGCCAATGGTTTGGCTAACATAACATAGATATATGTGCATGTGACTGCAGATATCAGTCACAAATGTGCTTATTGTCCAGCAGAACACTGTATAGTTGAATGTTATTAATTCAACATATCACATGCAGTTCAACACACATACACAGTATTTCACTATGCATATGCCCTATATAGGATTCTTAGATTTACAAGACAAACATGTATCATATTCATATTCACAGGTTACATATGAATATGGACAACATCCCATTAACTCATTACATCAGAGTGACACCTCCAGGTGCATCTGCAGTTACCTTCTACTGCTCCTCTAGGTGTCAAATATTACTTGTTCTTACTTGCATTAATAATTCCAAAACCATGCTTCATACAAGGTATCAGAATATTTTATCTTGAAGCACACATGATGGTACACACAATTATATTGATATTTGACCTCTGTCAATGAGTATTTGTTAGAATTGTAAGGTGATAACTTCATTTTTAAAGGCTCAGGCCACACCCACTAGGAGTTAAAGGTACACACTCAAAAGAGTTGTACTGGAGGGAATGAGTTAACTGGCCTAGCAGTGGCACATTCACAACTGTTTGACAGACACCCCAGCAGTTGTCATATGTGAGCTGTCCTTTCCCAGGGTAAGTCAGGCTCCTGAGCTATGATCCTACCTCACAACTTCTTAGAACATCACATGTGGACAAAGCCTAAAATGATGGGGGGATAAACAGGGACAGACTTCAAATATTCCTGTTACAAACTTAGGAAGTTTGTAGAATAATACATTTTGCATTACCGTGAATATTCTTAAGGAAGTGGAGTCTTAAACTCAAGTGTTTGTCATTACTTAATTACTTCAATCCTCAGCTATTTGCCAGAAAAGTACAGATTTCAGGAGGAACAGACAAAAAACTATGATGGGAAAATCTGGACATTCTGTGAAGATCTGTACAGTTGAGATGTAAGGCTGTGATATCTCCCACTGCAGAGAGGGCCAGATGGTATGGCCATAGCAGCTGTTCAGCAGAACATTAGTACAGCAAGTCTTGTTGGGACATATATTCTTCCAAATCATATTTCCCATTATTACAGACCAAGTACTGCATTCAATTGCATGCTTACATGTTCCGTATGCCTTTTCTTTTCTTCTCTTTTCCATTTTTTGTTTTATTTGTTTTCACTCTCTCTCTGCACTACAGGGATAGAGCTGGTTTGAATAGGTGGCAGCATGGCTTTTTTAGGTGATGCTCATGACCAGGTGATGGCCTGTGCAGCTATTGGTGTTCCACACTTGCTAATTGCATGCAGAACAGCTGTGCAGTTCTTCCAATAGCCAATGTCATGGCAACACACTCCTATAACTGAGTACTGCATGTGGGCATTGGCCCTTTCCCCTACTTGTGAGTAAGACATCCTGGAGATCAGTGAGCTAATACCTCTTACAACAAGACTTGTGGAGACAAGCCAACTAAATAGTGGAGAAGGTTCAAGACTTAGGGGAAGAATGTGAGTATTGCTGTTATATGTTTGGAATACTGCTAGTTTAACAGGGTTTTTCTGAACATGCTACTTCTGCATGGGTTTCAGTCTGACAGCTCTGTCTCTGCATAGCTCTCAACTGTAGGGCTATCCACATAATGGACACAGGTTAGCCTATGTTTGGTCTATTCCCCAGACAGGTGCTGTCCTTGGCAAATCAGTAGCATACACTGGTGATTGCAATTAGTAAATGCTGATATACATTTGTTTTTCTGACTTTATATCCCTCAGAAAAGATATGTTACAACAAACCCTGTAACACCAGCACCTTTCTCATTGTATAACAGCAATATTTCAAGTATGGCCATGTATTTGGGTCTCTGTCCACCAATTATGTCAGGCTTTGTCCAGATGTCATACAGTAGGAGATTGATAGGTATAATGGTCTATCATTATTTAGTGCTGTTATTCCTGTTGAGGGGAAAGGCTGGAAAAAATTTTGAAGTCTGTACATTCAAGAGGTTGGTGTATAGAGAATGCTCTTAGATGCCCTTGTAACATATTTTATGTGGGGGAGAGCAACACATGTTTTAAAACTAGGCTGTTAGAACATGTGAGACATGATAAGAAAGATGCCAGTTCTATAGCCATACATTTGAATAAATCTCACCATGGGGACAGTAGTGGATTCCAAGGTACTGTTTTCGAAAAAGTCTGTTCCTCAGTTTGATGAAACATTCTTAAAAGGACCATTTTTATATACAGAATCAATGTATTAATATGAAATGTGATACTTTATCCCTTAGTGGGTTCAATGAGGAGTGTAATTAGAGGCTGTGTATTTAATTATGTAATTACGTGTTAATTGCTTCTTGTGATTAAACAATGAGGAGTGTAATTGGAGGCTGTGTATTTAATTATGTAATTACGTGTTAATTGCTTCTTGTGATTAAGGCAAGTATTTCTTGTAATGTTTTATTTCTTGAAGGCTTTGGCCAAGACATCAGAGTATAATAAATGTGTGAATTACTGGCTGGTTGTATTTCTCTTTGCTATGTTCAGTCATTTTAGTTGTTTTGCTGAGAGGTTGTTGTATGCCTTGCCATTGTGTATGGCCTATCATGATTTTTGTAGCAGTGTACTGTTCACTTATTTGGACTGTGGAGGGGGGGGGGCAGATGTGAGTGTTATGGGTCCTTTTGTTTCCAACTGTGCAATGCTGCCCCAATTATGGGTGGTCTATCAGCAGCATATGTTTGTATGGGCATTTTGAGACATGTATGCATCTCTCTCTCTCTCTCTCTATATATATATATATATATATATATATATATGGGTGTGTGTATATGTATATATTTGTATACGTACACACACACACACACACACACACACACACACACACACACACACACACACACACACACACACACACACACTGTATTCTGTGATACCCCAGTCTCTTGGTATTGAATGGCTAAGAGAATTTTTGATCTACAAGGGGGCACCTAATAAGGAAATTAATTTGATCAAATATCTATTGGATATAGTGTTATCCAATAATTATCTCATTTTTAATGGAGAATATTACCTCCGATGGACTGGTGTAGCCATGGGCTCCCCCTGTGGGGGGAGTTTGGGCAGCTGCATAATGGCATGGTGGGAAATGGCGATTCTTTTTGAATCCCCCAATTAAGGAGAAAGTCATGTGGTACACCCGTTTTTTTGGATATTTTTATCATCTTGAATGGCACCTATGACACAGGTTTAACTCTGGTGGACCTTATGTATTCGTCTACATCCTTTTTAAGTTTCACTTTTGAATTTAACACTGAGACTATTTCTTATTTGGACATGTTGGTAAAGAAGCATAGACCTCATTGTAGGTATGTAGCACAAATTTTTCATAAGTCTACATACTCAAATTCATTCTTACATTTTAGCAGCTCTCACCCCCTTCATGTGAAAAAGGGTGTTGTTAAGGGACAGGTAATAAGAGCTGCTAGGATGATTTCTTTGGATAGTGATTTCACTACTGAATGTGATATTTTGCAGGATATGTTTATTAGCAGGAACTATCCTATTCCCTTGGTGGATGAAATCATTGTAGAGGTCAGTAATAAGAGAAACAAAATGGATGATTTAGACCTATTTTGAGTGGAACTGGGACTCCAACTATGGGTATTGGTATTGGCACTGATGGTGTTGGGTTTCAGCATCAATCTGAGGCCGTTGAGTAAATAACAGTGAATCTGAGTTATTTTCCTTAACATTTATTACCACTTTTTCTCTGGATTCCTGTTATTAGAAGGGTATTATGGAGAATTTCTGGTCTATTTTAATGGAGGACCCTATGATTCGGCCTAAAGTACCTGACAAGACGGTCATGGTCTTTAGGAGGGGGAGGAACATAAAAAATATGTTGGAAAACAAATTGTTCTGTCCCCCTTTTAACGCAGGAATGTCGAAGTGTGGGAGATGTAATTTTTGTAAGTTTATCATGGTTACTAAATCATTCTCCCTTAATAATGCCAACTTTAAAATCAGATAGAAATTTAATTGTGAGTCCTCTGGGGTTGTTTATGTTGCTAAGTGTCAATTGTGTATTGGGTTCTATATTGGTAAGACAGAGAGACACTTTAGACAAAGAGTGTATGAACACCAATATAGTATTGCTAAATTGAATTGCAATAATGCCTTGGCAAAGCATGTGTCGGACAATGTAGGGTATTATTTTCAGTACTTTATTATTGACCAAGTCAAGAAAATATCTCGTGGTGGTCCATGGCAAATACTACTTGAAGAAAGGGAACTTTATTGGCAGCTTAGACTTAATGCTTTTGCCTACCCAGGGTTGAATGAGTTTTGTTGCATAAAATGTATCTTGAGAAAGAAATCTCTTGAGAGGTGATTTGTATTTGGGCTAATATAGTATGATATCATATTGCATGATTTGAAATGTTTGTTTGTCTGAAGAAGTTCACGCATTGGCAGTGCTCGAAAGCGCTTACTTTACTTGTATATAAAATTGTGTTTTGGAGTGAACCCTTGCCTTTGTTTTTTTTAGTTTGTTTATGTTTTTTGAGTTTATATATATATATATATATATATATATATATATATATATATATATATATATATATATATACACACACACACACACACACACACACACACACACACACACACACACACACACACACACACACACACACACCTCAGTATTTATTGGTAAAATATCTATATATTATTATACACATATATGTATCTCCATACATATCTCTCTCTTTATGTATATGTTTTTTTCAGATATATATATATATATATATATATATATATATATATATATATATATATTTGTAGATACCAGTCCTTCCTAATTGCACAATGTCTCTTCCCTATTGTAAACTAGCTGTAACTAGGGTATGTTTGAGAAAACATCTTAAAACTGCACATCTGAGATGGCTTACTGGTAAATTGCTTTGCCTATGTTATGCAGGGTTGATTGGCCATCCTTGGGTGGATTTTCTGTCTTTTTTCTGCCAACCATTTTACTGTATGGGACACCTGGGTATACATGGGTAGTACCACAATCTTTTTTCTTTGTATTTGTTTTATACATGGGTAGTATCCCAAGTTATATGCAGTCACACTTGCATGTTACACCAGACACAGTGCACTGGTTGACAAAAATAGTTTAACACATATTGTATCATTTAAGTTAGTACTTTTAACAGTGCTTTTCCATGTAAAAGTATATTGCAGATTGTAGTACTTGAACCAAACACCCCTGCTTGCAAAGCTGTGACTCTGAGTACTGACTACCTTGTTCTTGGTGTTTGAGCTGTATGTTTTTATGTATCTCCTATTGGATATTGATATGATATTAACTGTAAACTACTGTGTTTTTTGGACATGTCAGTGAGGACTGCTGTCATGTAATTATGGCATACCTTTCAATTTATATCTTTCAAAACATTCATTCTAATGCATATCCTGTTGACTATCTACTTTGTCTGTCCTCTGTACATATGTGCAGATGTCAGGCATTGCTAAGGCCATACCACTATGTAGGTGCCCACATAGTATTGTGCTGTGGGCCTGGGCACTGCTGCTAGTTCCAACATATGGGACATTCCTTAATGTGGGCTTTGCCCCTTTTCCTTGCCTGTGTGAGGGACATTACAGAGGTGGTGGGCTACAAATTCACATACAGTAGGTGGCAATATGTAACAGGACAGGACATGTGGAGACCGCCAAACAACATGGGGGACAAATCCCCAGATTTGTGAAGAGATTCTATGTCATCAGTACTGTTATACAATTGGTGGATAGATAGATTGGCAGGGTTTGTGTGGACATGCATTTAGTGAGTGACTTCACGACTGACAGTGATATATCTCTGATATACCTCTCCGATGGCATGCTGTCCACAGACTGGCCACATGTTTGCCTGTTATGTTTTGTCTGTTCCCCAGACAGTTGGTATCCTTGGTAAATCTGTCGTGGACTCTGGGGAATGCAGTCAGTACATACTCACATCTATTGGTATTACTGACATCATATTCCTCATAAAGGATATGTTACAACAAACTCAGTAACATCTGCAACTGTCTCGATGTATGACAGCAATATGTCCAATCTACCCCTGTATTTGTGCCTCTGTCCCCAAATGATGTCAGGCTTTGTCCAGATGTCAGTGAGGCTCAGACGTATTTAGTTTCATTATTTTTTGCCTTTATTCCTGCTACCATCTCAGTGATGTAGTAGACCCACAGACATGTCAGGGAAGAGGCCATAGATTTAAGTCCTGAGCCTGCACATTCTGAGGTGACTGTACATGTGAAAGGCCTTTGCATGTCTGGCCACTGTTAACAGGCTGTCAAGATTGTATATACATATCATGTGTACATGTTATTTGTGCTGTGTATGGAAGGGGGTGGATGTAAGTGTTATGGCTCCTTCTTTATCTGACTGTACATGCTTCTCCAGTTTCTGCTGATCTATTGGCTGTATGTGCTTGTAGGGGCAGACTGAGACATGTCCTGTACCAAGGTCAGGATTCAGACTACACTGAGAATTGAGACTGTTTGTGTGTGAGTGGCAAACAATGATGTGTTCGTTCACACAGTCCGTATACTCTACTGTTCACTTGACTTACGGTATGTGACTCTGACTGTGGTGACATTGGTTGTGGGTATGCACTTTCATACTGCTATCTGTTTGTCAGTGCAGTTATATCCCTGTAGTGCCTGATATATTTGCAAATTCATGAGTAATTACATGTAGCAGATTTCCTAATTCAATTACTTTTGCTATTTTACTAAATATATGTTAGAGCACACAGGAGGGTTACTACAGCAACTGTGTTAGCTTATCTATGCCAGTACTTCAGATACATCCCCATTTTCATGGCTTCCACCCACCACTTTGTCAGCCTTGGTCCAGATTAATTGCAGTAAGGGGTTCTGAGCATACCTGTCAACTGGCTGGATTGTTTCAGGATGTCCAGGTTTATTGCTCATATTTCTGGTCTGTTTTACAGATTATTCTGTAAATAGTGGTGCAGCGGTTAACGTTGTCGCCTCACAGCAAGAGGTTCTCCGGTTCGATTCTCGGCTGGGGTGCCTTCTGTGTGGAGTTTGCATGTTCTCCCTGTGTTCGCGTGGGTTTCCTCCGGGTACTCCGGTTTCCTCCCACATTCCAAAGACATGCATCTGGAGCATTTCTCCCCGGGCCTCCGCTGAAAACAGGCTCTGTGGAACCTAGTCGGACTTTCCCGGTCAACAAATGATAAATAAAAAAAATAAAATAAAAATAAAAAATTCTCATTTCTCTGGTAAATCACTGTGATGATATGATTGTTGTCAGAAAATGAGGACATGCATTTAATTTACCTACCTCACATCCATCAGAATATGTATGCTGAAACAAACTGTCACTGTGTCAAGAAGTGTACACGGGGCAATGACCTCTTCCTTACTGGATACTAATGCGTTAGTACTGAGATGTGCCACATAGAAGGTCTTTCTGACCACAGTGGCAATGTGGTGGTCAAAACAGATATTGCTGTCAACCTGTGTACCCAGGTATCTTATAACGGCTTCTTTGTTCAGAGGACTACCATCAATGTGGTAATTCATGGGAACAAGGTTTTCCCCATAGGGGGTGACAACACATTTTCTGACATTGAGCTTAAGGCCATGGCTCTGACACCAGTCATTGGTCTCAGTAATGCCTTTCAGTAGGATGGCAACATCACTTGGGTAGTTAATAATAGCTCCCAACTTGCAATTGTCTGCTAAATTTGTCAACCAGAGTCTCTTCATGTTGGCATGGACTTCAGAGAAGTTGATACCAAACATGAGAGGACCCAGGACAGAATCCT
>NC_056726.1:314945365-315085365 GCF_019279795.1 Protopterus annectens
CTCTGCTTTTGTTTTGGTGTTAATCTTGGTGGCTTTGAAACTGCCCACCCGTCTTGTAAATTTGCATTTGGATACTCCTCCTGGGCCCATCTCATTTGCTCACTCAAAAAAAAATTGCACTTTATTCATCTGCTTTCACTGTATTTGTGTTTCTTCCTACTTTATTACTTTATTTTGCTTTTGTGTCATCCTAAAAGTACTCAATTGTATTTATTACTGCTTGGTGTAACTATCATTCTAAGCCTTTTGGTTTAAGCACTTGGGCTTCAGACCAGTTGTTTTACATTAAGAAGGTTTGTGGTCTGCACTGTTGTGGCAGGACAGGTAGCTTACATCCTTCTAAGTTAGGAACTACTGATTGAAGGCTCAGTGTCTGTTATTCTAAAAGTATATTAGTTCTGGTTTAAGTACTTGGGCTTCAGGCCAGTCATTTTACATTAAGAAGGTTTGTGGTCTGCATTCTTGTGGGGGGAGAGGATGGACTCTGCCCTTCTGAGCTGGGAATTTCTTGTTAGAGGCTTATAATGCCTGCATATTTGAACCGTTTCTTACTGAAATTTGGTGTGCCTTTGTTGTTGCATAAACTAGATTCAGGCCTGCTGAATCTAGCTTTGCTTGTATAACGTGAGCACTAATCCAGGCCTTCTTTTTTGGAGAAGGTTCCCCTGCACCCCAGTGGCAGAAGTGTGCAGTTAGAACTTGTCTGATTGAAGACTACAGGAACAGGGCTCAGTTTTGAGATTTTTTTTACTGGTTAATTGGGTAATTTGTTTAAAAGCCTTTTCTGATTGCTTGTAGTCATCTAAAGTTGTTTTAATTGTATCTTTTACTGTTTGTAGTTGTTTAAAGCTGTTTTAAATGTATTTTTTACTGTTTTTGCCTTATCTTTTCAAAAACAAATTTTCCTTGTTTCTCACCTTTCTAAGGTAGTATAGCCCAGTTTTCAGGCTAGTGCTGAATTCAGGGCTGTTACAAGTTTCTGAGTTGCCCATACCTTACTTGGATAGAATGAGGTTTCTCTGTTGACCTGTGAGAGAGGGAGCTTTGAACAGCCATCTGTCCCTGGAGGAGTGATTCCAGCCCAGAAGTTAGTAGTTTATAGGCCATTTTGGGATAATTTCTATTTCTTTAATTTCCCTGCTGTAAAAACTGCATTTGCATGGTTTTGCACATCTGGGCAGTGCTGGTTAGCTAGGGCTAAATTATTCCCGGCTCCACCAAGTCTCCTCTTCAGTTTTTCCCTTGAAAGTAGTCTAACTCTCAACCTAAGCACTTAAAAAGCATCCTACAGTCCAGCACTTGCTCAGACCTAATAGCAAGCACTAATATTGCCCAGCAGCACAAGGCTCATTATTCACCCCTCACCAACCAAGTGACTAAGCAGCTCACCCTACCATTCAGGCATGACCAAAGGGCAATTTCAGGTATACTCTCCAGTCCAGCTGGTGAACCTGGGTATCCTGAGGCAATGTTACAACTGCCTCATGTACACAGACAACCCTCTCCTCCTACCACAAAACATTAACATATGCGAGAGATGCAATTATATAGCTAAATTGGAGGCTAAGCTCTCTCCACCCAAGACTGGAACAGGCAGTCATGAGGAGAAGGTTAACACCACACCACACCTCCAGCCTCACATAGACGTACTAAACCAGCACTGGCAAAAAAAATACACATAAATAGACAAAATCATACTCGGAGGCTCTAAATAAAAAACTGCAAAAGCATTAGAGACCTCCAAAGCAGATATCCAAAAAACCTGCACCTCCTGTCACAAACTAGACAACACATAAAACACAAAATAAGTGTGCCACACAATCACAGCCCTTAAGGCAAAATAACATACCTAACACACTAGTAATAGGCGACTCTATAGTCAGGCACACTGACGTCCCACTCACTAGGCTGGACAAGGAGAAGGTTATTGTTAGCTGCCTGTCGGGAGCCAGAATCCGCCACATAACTCAAACACTCAGGTCACTCCAGAACAAGTACAAATATGACTCTGTCATTGATCATGTTGGTGTGAATGACCTGAGATGTACCTCCCTGGACTACATGAAAAGAGACATGGAAGAGCTCTATGATGTAACCCAGGCAAGTATGACCCTGACCCTAAGCAGCATCCTGCCCTCACCAAGAATGATACTGCAGTATAAAGAAAAAAATGATCAATTTTAACAACTGGCTAAGCTTCTGGTGTCATTCAAAGGGGATCCAGTGTCTGTCAGCCTGGGACGACATGCTTGACAAGCCTCGTTGCTTCACAAGAGACGGCTTGCACCTGTCACCCCTAGGCTTTTGAATAGTGGCCAAGGCTCTTGCTGCCCCCATAGTGCCTTTTTTAGGCAAGGCTCAAAAGTCAAACCCACCTCCATAAACAGCAGAAATAAAAAAATGAGGGTTATGCTACTCAACGCCAGGAGTTTAAATCTCAAAATGCACATGCTCAAAGCACTCCTCAGTATGGAGAACGGCGACATCTGTGCAGTAACTGAAACCTGGTTCAAGGCTCCACAGAGCACCCCAGCACTACCGGGCTACAACTCATACCACACATTTCGGCCACGGAACATGGACCGAAACACAAAAGGAGGAGGTTTATCCATATTCATCAAGGATACCTACACCTCCAGGTTAGTGGCGCAGCATGATACCTCTGAGATCATCCATGTGCAACTAACATCGGGCAAATCTGCAATACAAATTGTGGCGTGCTACAGATCACCCTCCATGACCCAGGACCACCACTCCACCTTTCTGGAGACACTGGAAAACATGAAGGTCCTACTGAACATGATGATAAAGGGTGATTTCAATTACCCTACCATTAACTGGGAAAACAACTCAAGTACAAACTCCCAGGTCCAGCGCTTCCTGTAATTTATTAACTCAAATGCCCTGGATCAGCTGGTAAACTCCCCTACCAGAGGTGAAAACATATTGGACCTGGTCATCACCAACATGGGCGACATGTGTTCTGCACCAGAGGTCAACCCATCACTGGTTAGATCAGACCATAAACTAATCACTCTGGATGTCCACACCACACCACCACCCCCAACCAAGGAAACCACAGTGAATATTTTTCTATAGCAAACTTCACCTTACTTAAGACAGAGGTGGTAAGTTTCACAGCCCCCATGCTAAAGCATACCAGAGTCCAAGATGCAGGAACCTTTACAAATGCACTCAATGAGCACCTGCAAGGATGCATGGATTGTGCCATCCCTAGCAAAACCAAGACTCACTCCCCAAAGAGAAGGAAACCAGTCTGGTGGACCCCTGCCATAAGCAGGCTATACAATAGAAGGAGGAAACTACTTCAGAAAAAAAGAAAATCCCAAGAAGGAAAGACATCCCTTATCAGTGTCAGTAAGAAACTAAGGTCCCTCATAAAATCATCCAAGGCTAACTTCAAAAGAAAAATAGCCAAGGATTTGAAAGATAACCACAAAGCCTTCTTTAGCTATGTCAAGAATCTAAATGGCAACTCACAGATATGCTCTGAGCTAGTGCAAAATAGCACAAAATATACTGAACCTACTGATATTGCCAACATCCTGGCAGATAGATTCAGTGCAAACTTCACCCCTGAAAGGGCCCACAACAATACCAGAAAAGTGTAGTGTCCCAGAAATCACAGACGCACAGGTGAAAACAGCCCTTTCAAAAGCCAAAAGCACAGCATCAGTGGGGCCAGATGGTGTCCCAGGCTGCGTCTTGCACGAACTACAGAATGAACTAACTCCCCCACCTAAACACACTGTTCAACCTCAGGCTCTCCACAGGCTACGTGCCCATAGAATGGCGCACAGCAACGGTTATTCCACTCCACAAAGGAGGGGCCATAACTGACCCTGGTAACTATTGCCCCATAAGCCTGACTAGCCTGGTCTGCATAGCTATGGAGCGCATCATCATGAAACTCATTAACAAAGACATTGGGAACTTCCAAACCCTTGACCTGACCCAGTTCAGCTTTGTTAAGGGCAGATCATGCCTACTAAACCTGGTTGACTTCTTCGAGACAGTCACCAAGGCCATAGATGAGGGGAAGGTGGTTCATGCAGCCTACCTTGACCTCGCCAAGGCTTTTGACACCATTCCCCACTTGGGAATTATAGAAAACCTCACCAACCTGAACATAAACCTCTACGTCACAAGATGGGCTGCCAACTGGCTTACAGACAGAACTCACATGGTAAGAATAGCAGGCTCCAGGCCTGACTCTAAACCAGTCACAAGTGGTGTCCCACAACGCTCGGTCCTGGAACCCCTACTGTTTGGCATATACTTCTCAGAAGTACAGGCAAACACAGGAGGACTATGACTAACCAAGTTCACCGATGACTGCAAACTGGGAGCCATAATTGACTCTCCGGCTGACATGGGAATTCTCTAAAAGGGCCTTACTGAGACGGACACTGGTGTCAAAGTCATGGTCTCAAGCTAAATGCAAAAAAATGCATAGTCATCCCGTTTGAGAAAAACAAAACACCCATGAATTACCACATAGGTGGCAGCCCCCTTAATACAGAAGAGGTAATAAGAGATCTGGGGACCCAGGTAGATAGTAATCTCTCCTTTGACAATCATATTGCCAAAGTAGTTAGGAAATCCTTCTATGTAGCCCATCTAATTACTAAAGGGTTTGCATCTAGAAATAAAGAGGTTATAGTGCCCCTCTACTCGTCACTCATCAGACCCATCATAGAGTACAATGCCCCATTTGGGATGTACCTCACAAGACACCTCCAACAGCTGGAAAGACCACAAAAGTACCTCACCAAGAGGATTACTCCTCAAACATATGTCCTATGCAGCCCGACTGGGAAAACTCCGGCTGTACCCAGTGGCATATCGCTTACTCAGAGGTGATCTCTGCCTGACTTACAAAGCCATGTCCAACTCAGAATTGATGGACATGCTCCACCTAAAGAAATCCAAGTCACTGCGAGCCACTAGCTCTAGTGAGCTAAACCTCATCACAACAATAAATAGAACATGCTGGAGGGAGAGATTCCTGTCACAGAGACTCCCCATGCTTTGGAACAAAATTTCTAACTACATTAGGCAGAGCCCCTCACTAACATTCTTCAAGAGAAGCCTTGATGAGTGGATGGGTAACAGAAAATGCACCCCTGGGATCACTCCATTGGCTCTTCTTGACAGAGGCTCAGTTAATTAATCAATGGGGCAGTGAAAGCTGACACACTCTGGCTAGGCTTATAAATGCCCTCGGGCAGATAGCCTAGTGCCTACATATGAACCTATGAACAAATGTAGATTCTTGCAGTGCTCACAGCTTTAATGATCATTGCTCTAATAATTACTCTACAGGTATTATTACAATAACCTATGGCCTTGGGTTGGGCAGTGATATATTTGTACACAGTGTATAATTACATCCTTCTTTTAGCTACTTTATACCTTTTCTTACTTGGCATACCTGTGGAGGCAATTTCTGTTAACACTACCTGACTGTTTCTACCTATATTCACATAGTCAGGGTTACATATGTGCACTCATACGGTGTGTATGTGCATGTGTGTGTGTGTGTGTGTGTGTGTGTGTGTGTGTGTGTGTGTGTGTATGTGTGTATGCTACTACCATACTCTGCCTTGATTTCTATCAGTCATCCTGGTTGTTGGCAACAGTGACCAGTAGCTGTAACAGCATGACACTTGAACATTTCTTGGGGGAGACTACTTGGTGTATGTACTTATCTTGCTGTCATTTGCAGCATTGGGGTTGGACCGTGGGTGTTAAACACAGTATAACTACAGCCTTCTTATAGCTACTTTATACCTTTTCTTACCTGGCAGACCTGTGGAGGAAATTTCTGTTAACACTACCTAACTGTTTCTACACATATTCACAAAATCCTAAGTGAAATTATGTATACAACTTACTACCACTCCCAGGATTCAAACCGTGCCTGATTGTGCATAAAATACAACAAAAGGTTTTGTGTTTCATCAGAACAAGCTATTGAGAAACTGCTGTCTCTTCCTTGAATGTTTTTTGTCTAATACTCTCTTGGTTTTACAATCTGACCTTGTAATTATGGCATTCTTATATATACATTCCTATACATACCTTTTGACATAGCACAGTGTGGAAAACAGTGGTTAACACAACATTACTATTCAGATATCAGATCTTGGTGCATGACACATTTCATATGAATTAATCTGGTGTCTTACAATGGCACTAACTTTGTCAGATGTGACTTGATTGTTTAATGCTTTTAGAGCTATAGTTGCTATGCGTAACCTGTACACATTTCAATGCATGCAATACCAAAGTCACTAAACACTGAAAGTGTGATGAGTCCTCAGGACACAGGTGAACAGTAGTCTCTCCTTTGATAGCTACATCACTACAGTAGTCAGAAAATCCTTCTACGTGGCACACCTCATCACAAAAGGGTTCTCCTCTAGAAAAAAGGAGGTCATTGTTCCTCTCTACTCATCCCTCATCAGACCCATTATAGAGTGCAATGCCCCGTTTGGCAAGTATCTCACAAGACACCTACAACAATTGGAAAGGCCACAGAAATACCTCACTAAGAGGATTACCGGCCTCAAACAGATGCCATACGCAGACCATCTAAAACAACTCCAGCTCTACTCCGTCGCATATCACTTACTCAGAGTCAATCTCTGCCTAACATATAAAGCTTTGTCAAACCCAGAGCTGGTGGACATGCTACACATAAAGAAATCCCAATCTCACCACACCACATGCTCCAGGGACCTAAACCTTGTCACCACAATAACAGGACATGCTGGAGAGATAGATTCCTGTCCCATAGACTTACCATACTCTGGAACAAACTACCATTCATGTCAAGCAAAGCTCCTCATTGACACACTAACGACTGGATGGGAAATAGAAAATTCACCCTGGTGATCACGTCTGTGGCACTGCTTGACAGAGACACAGGAAAATAATTTTCTTGGATGGCGAAAGCCAGGGAACCTTTTTGGCTAGGCTTATATAGGCCCCAGGGCTGATAGCCTAGTACCTACCTATGAACCTATAAGTAAACACAATCAGTCCAGGGTTTTGAATTTTATTCTCAGACAGTTACAGTTTTATTTATATATAACCTATATGACACTATTACTGTAATATTGTCTGGTTTGTTCAGTACAAACAATACCCATTTTTAATACTGCAAGGTGACATTCTACTCCTTTATATTTATTTGGTATGAATACTACAAGCTAGATTGTTACTCACCAGCCTCGCGATGCAGCCTTAGCAGCCTGCTTGCATGGGCTTCCTGGTTTGCAGCCCACTCAGCTGGAGCTGTAAAGAAGATAGAGAAGCATTTATGCATACCTATCCATCAGATACACAGACTGGACTTTGGTAAACAGTTATTGATATTAATACTTACATCTGGGACATCCCTCTGCCATGCACCTTGGATCCAATGGTCCAAGAGCTCTCTCTTCCTCTGCTTCAAGTCGACAAAGTGGTGCCAGACTTGCTCACCAGTCTGAGGGATGCCAGTGGCACTGGTGAGATCACTGGTGAGGCTTTTCCAGGCCTCCACTTTGTATTGGGAGCCCTGGTACTGGTCCTGTAGCAGTCTCAGATCATGTTTTTTAACAAGGAGTCCAACCATGACCCTGGACTCCTGTATGCCACAGTGCTGTGCCCGAAAGTGCACACCCTCTCCAACTCCAGCTGTAGTGCCAACAGTGGGAAGCTACAAGTGGTTATGAGCTGTATTCCTTCCTGTGAAGTTTAAATATGGCCGATTTCCCACCCTTTGCTGTGCTTGGATGGTTTTGAATATGCTAAGCTAAGCTAAGCATCGGGCAAACCTGCTTAGCTGGTATATGCATTGCTTAAAGGGGTACATGCTAAGCACTGCTTACCAGTGTGCAAATCTGCTTAGCTGCACTAATTCTTGTTTAGAATTTACATTTAAGCAATGCTTATACTGGCTAAGCATAGCTGACCACAAGTTAACATTGTTCAACTTTCCTTTTACAGACTCTCAGCATTGTGAGATTGATTCCTCTTAAATGGCATATTATGATATGTATGTCTACCTTCTATAACATCCCCCTATGTGCTTTCATTAAAATACATTCTTTTGTGGCTATGCTGTATGGGACACTTGTGTTTCAATGGGGGTTTCACATCTGTACTACACTGACATCTCACATTTGGACCTGCTAATTACTCTGGTTAATAAATATATATATATATATATATATATATATATATATATTATTTACTACCTACTGATAACAAAATATATTTTTGTGCTTTTTTAACAGATAAAAATGAATGGACTGAATGGGGACTTGAACCACAGATGCCTGCTTGTTAAGTGAAAGCTGTAACCACAACACTATTTCACTTTACTCTGTTTTGGCCATATATTTGTATTTAACTCATTGGGATGTGTAAGCTAGGCTAAGCATAGCTGTGCGACGCGCACTCCCACTCAGCTACGCTTAAACTTTATTGCAGACAGAAAAAACAATACATCTGTGTTTTATTTTTATTTACTGTAGGGGTTTGCACATTGCTTGCTGCACCATTATCTGTGTATTGCTCTTACAAACTTAGACAGTTGATAGAATACATAAGTTTTGCATTAGCTTAATGTTTTGGTCCCGTAGAGTCAAGAGGTACACATTTTAGGTGGGACACACCAAAATATATGAGCCAATTATCTGTGCACATTTCAAAGTTAGTTGTGAGGTAAGCTCCATGGTACATACCTCTCAACTGTACAGATTTTCACAGAATGTCCAGAGTTGTGGCTCATATTTTTGGCCTATTTCTCTTTTTTCCTGGCAAATCACAGGGATGCTCTCAGGATTTAAGTCACTAAATAATGACATAACATTTGAGTTTCAGACTTCATACTCTTCAGAATGTTAAAACAAACCCTGTTACTCTCTAGCAACTTAGTTTATGAGAGCAATATTTCAAATATGTCCCTATTTGTCCCCCCATTTTGTCAAGCTTTGTCCAGATTTTTGGCATTAAAAGTTGAGAGGTATGCAGATCTAGACATTCTGCTAAAATATGTATGGTTGCATTTGCACACATTTTCTGCTTCTGCAGAATGCCAAAGTGCCATCCGGCACTTTAGCAATACAGGGGGTGTGTCACAGAAGCTGTGACACACCCCCTGTATTGCTTTCCTGTTTGCCGGTTTTATTTCAGTGTCCGCATACACTGAAATGATTTATTTTACATTTCAGTGTCCATGGATACTGAAATACTGGCATTATATTAGTGCTATGTTCTAATATTATGCCAGTATGGCTTAGAAAGTGCTGCATAGTACTTTCTGTGTGCAGGGAGTGTGTTTAGTGTCCATGTACTGTACAGACATGCCACCTGCGCTCATACATGGATCGAGTCTGTGTAGAGCATACAGCAGCTCACCTTCATTAATATGCATGGCGAGCTGCTGCTCTACACGGGCACAATCTGCTCCATGCAGGAATAGCACTATTCCTGCATGGAGCTTAATGAATCCTGGGGGGGGGGAGTATCTTTCAGTTTTCAATGCAGCTAGACACATAGTCTATGATGAGAAATTTTCTGTATTGTCTTCAGAGTGAACTAATTACTACCTCTGAAAGTATGAAGGAATAGGTTCATAGGTTCATAGGTTAGTACAAGGCTAACTGCTCTTGCGAGCCATTTAAAGCCTAGCCAATTATCCCTTGTGAGACTCAAACCCTGCACCTTGAGTTTGCAAGGCAAAGACCTTAACCATTAGGCCACCCTCCCAACCCAAACATTTTTTTAAGGCTAGCCAATTATCACTTGCGAGACTCAAACCCTGTACCTTGTGTTTTGCAATTGTTTTTTGACTTCCAACATCTGCCAAAGATCTGAGGTGTATGAATTTTTACAGGTAGATGCTAAATACTGCCAAGCTTCCAGCAGTGGGGGTTTTACCTGGGATAGAGTCAGATGACAAGAAACTATGTCATTCTTCAAGCTATCCCAGCAGTAATATTTGAGATATTAATTTGAGGAGTCTCTTAATGAGACAGAGCATTCTGTATTCTGTCTTGGACAAACAAGAAGACCCATTCACCACACATCTGCCTTGCTCTGATGAAGTAGGTTACTAGGGAATAGTATAATTCTCTTAGATACAGTCAATAATATAGCAAAGCTTAGTTTAGATATTTTTCTTTATTTATTTGAGACGGTCCTGCAATGTTGTTTTAAATATTTCCTGTGATTTTGAACTCTGACATTGTGATTATATACTGAGCATTTTCTTATTCTTTTATTATTTATTATTAAATAATTTATACCTTTAATTGTGGCTGATCTGTCTAGAGATATTTACGTTTTAAGAGTACTTGCATATTTATTTGGTGACACTGTGTAGACCACTCCTAATAGCCTTGCTCTTGGTCAAACCACCATTTGTATTAATATTAATATTGGACAGTAAGATTGAACACCCTTTGTTAAGGGCCTTAAAGTAGCTGACAAGGAGTTGACTGGTGGCAGTGATAGCTACCTTATAGTCTGGGCAAAAGGGGACATAGTTAGTAAACCCATGCTAGCCTTTCCCAGGTGTGTATATAAATCAAATTTCCAAGAGTCTATGTGTCAGCTTCTTGGGCAGGGACACGAAGCACTGGTTGGACAGAGAGTGTTGGAGGACTTGGCTTGGAACCCTGGCTAAGGACTCAACTTTGTAGCTGTGCCAATGGGGAGTCTTACTGGGGATCAAGAGAAAGAGAGAGAAACTAGCCCCAGACTGACTGTGGTCTCTGTGTGCTCTTAAGGGAAATTGCACTTGATGTAGACGGCTGCATCTGGAAATACTGTGTGTGCACTTGTCATCCTCCCAGTGAAGTTCCCCCTTTGCTGCCAGTGGTGAGGATTGAGGATCCCTGATTACTGGTGCAGTGGTGGGTTGTCCCACTTTCATTTTCAGAAACCACCTCTTTCAGTTTTACTATTGATTTTTTCTTGCTTAGATATAGTACCTCAAATACTGTTGTCTTATACTCTCAGTTAATGCCCTAACTTCTTACAGAACTAGAAAATACTGCCAGGGTTCCTAGTCACTTCTTTCAGCATAATTTGATTTAAAGTTAGACTGTAGGTCTTCATTGCTGGCCTGATTTTATAGGTTTGCCCCTAACAAGTCCTCTACTAACCATTGTCATAAGCTGTTGCTTTTTAACAACATCTTCTCGCTTCAGAAACAAATTTTACCTTTCAGCATCTTTTACTAGCTGATCCTTTTCCTCATTCATTGTGGTAACAACGCACACTTTTCTTTGTCAGCCATGCTACCTTACATGAGCTTTTAGCTTTACAAAATTGTAAAAGAATTTACAGTACACCACTTTATTACACAATACTGTCAGACAATATCAGATTAACCCTCCTCACTGCCACAGAAATATTCCTGAATGGGCACAGGGTCATAAAGGCCATACTTCAAAGATTACTAATGGTGTGTACAGAATAATTTTCTAGCAAAATACCTTTTACTTCTAATAGCACTTAGGTCTGTGTCTGGCTAAAAAAAATCCCACAACAGACATGACTTGGCTTGTAAATGTTCACCTTTCTATCCAATTCTATTATTGTCTTTTATTTCCATCTTTATACTGAGCCACTGCCAGCATTCCTTATACAATTTCCAGCTGCTTGTCTTACAGCCCTATTCACAGTTTATTGAGGAAAGCATCTTTAAAACATATATGTGAACCATTCAGCAGCACTGTTTAGTTTGCTAAGTTTCTAAGAATTCACTAATATTGGAAGAAGCACAAACATCATATCTTACAACTTCCTTCAAACAAATCCACTACTATTATCAGCCTTTGCACTGTACAAGCAGCACATTTTTTTTTGTAATTTCACATAAAGATAAATCACCACAGATTTAATTACTATTGCTCACTAGGAAAACACCATCACAGACAGTACTGTGCAAAGTCCAATTCTTTGTAAGTGATTACTTCCACACATTGCAGATCACTTTTAAGTTCAATGCTTTGTTAGTGACTGTTATCACACACTGTAGGTCCTTTTTAAGTTCCATGCTTTGTAAGTGATTGCTTTCACACTCTGCAGACCCCTTTTAAGCTCCATGCTTCATAAGTGATTGCTTTCACATGCTGCAGATCCCTTTTAAGTTCCATGCTTTGTAAGTGATTACTTTCACACACTGCAGATCCCTTTTAAGTTCCGTGCTTTGTAAGTGATTACTTTCACACACTGCAGATCCCTTTTAAATTCCGTGCTTTGTAAGTGATTGCTTTCTCATACTGCAGATCCCTTTTAAGTTCCATGCTTTGTAAGTGATTACTTTCACACACTGCAGATCCCTTTTAAATTCCGTGCTTTGTAAGTGATTGCTTTCACATGCTGCAGATCCCTTTTAAGTTCCATGCTTTGTAAGTGATTACTTTCACACACTGCAGATCCCTTTTAAGTTCCGTGCTTTGTAAGTGATTACTTTCACACACTGCAGATCCCTTTTAAGTTCCGTGCTTTGTAAGTGATTGCTTTCTCATACTGCAGATCCCTTTTAAGTTCCGTGCTTTGTAAGTGGTTGCTTTCTCATACTGCAGATCCCTTTTAAGTTCATACTTTGTAAGTGATTGCTTTCACACACTGCAGATCCTTTTTAAGTTCCATGTTTTGTACACTGCAGATCCCTTTTAAGTTCCATGCGTTGTAAGTGATTGCTTTCACACTCTGCAGACCCCTTTTAAGCTCAATGCTTAATAAGTGATTACTTTCACATGCTGCAGATCCCTTTTAAGTTCCATGCTTTGTAAGTGATTACTTTCACACACTGCAGATCCCTTTTAAATTCCGTGCTTTGTAAGTGATTGCTTTCTCATACTGCAGATCCCTTTTAAGTTCCGTGCTTTGTAAGTGGTTGCTTTCTCATACTGCAGATCCCTTTTAAGTTCATACTTTGTAAGTGGTTGCTTTCACACACTGCAGATCCTTTTTAAGTTCCATGTTTTGTACACTGCAGATCCCTTTTAAGTTACGTGCTTTGTAAGTGATTGCTTTCTCATACTGCAGATCCTTTTTAAGTTCCATGTTTTGTACACTGCAGATACCTTTTAAGTTCCATGCTTTGTAAGTGATTACTTTCACACACTGCAGATCCCTTTTAAGTTCCATGCGTTGTAAGTGATTGCTTTCTCATACTGCAGATCCCTTTTAAGTTCATACTTTGTAAGTGGTTGCTTTCACACACTGCAGATCCTTTTTAAGTTCCATGTTTTGTACACTGCAGATCACTTTTAAGTTCCGTGCTTTGTAAGTGATTGCTTTCTCATACTGCAAATCCCTTTTAAGCTCCATACTTTGTGATTACCTTCACACACTGTTGACCCCTTTTGCTCTTGATTTCACTTTCTAACAGGCTGGACCTTCATAGACAGCTTAGAGTCAGATAAAGTTTACCAAACAGGTTATTTCAGAAGCAGCATGAGTCTCCTTTGTTTCACAGACAGTGTTAACTAAATGTCTATCAGGCAGTGATTTATGCTTGATTTACATACGTTACGTTGAGTCACAAAGCAGAAATGAGACGCAGCTTTTGAAAGCAGCATTTTTTTATTTTGGTTCTTTGCATTGAGTAATGTCAACAGTCAGAAGGTCTCTTGTTCTATTACCCCATCCATTCTCCATCCATAAGAATGAGAGACAAGTGACGCAGCCATCACAAATGATTTCTTTCCTTTTGCAGCTCTATCACAATTCATGCTAGACAAAATGTCCAGTTTGTTTCATGCAGTGGGCATCAGTAAGCATGTGACACACTTCTGAGAGTGACATGATCCCTCAGAGCAGCCCTGTCCTTTCTTCAAGCCAGTACTTCTGTGGGATCTCTTGTCTTCTCTGGGGATTCAACCATTGGACTGTGCATCCCCTTTTTACACTCCCACACTCCCTGAATGCAGACTTGCTGGCTAAGCTTTGTGATTTTTCTTCCATGCCAGCTCAAGGAAGTGCTCAAGCAGCTTTTCAAACTCAGGTCACATGAGTTGGAGTTAGGGATTTATCCCTCTGTGAACAACAGCAAAAAAAACGATACCGAAGGTTGCTCACACTATAAATGCACAGTAAATGAAAACAAAATGTGAGCACACCAACACAGCCACTAGAAATCTAGAGAATAAAAATAACCCCGTGAAAGTGCTAATCCTTGTCGGTAACCCCGTGAAAGCGCTAATCCTTATCAATAAATATTTTTATTGTATATATTTCTGGTGGCTGTGTTGGTGTGCTCACATTTTGTTCGCATTTACTGTACATTTATCCCTCTGTGCCTGTTGCAGGAGGGAATGCTATGAACTGCTTTCAGCAGCTTGTTAAGGTTCTATTCTGCACACTATCAAATTATTTACTTTGCACTAAATTTGTTTTTTTACCTTTCTTTCTCTGCAAAGGCTCTTCTTTTGCTTCACTTTCTTTTGCTAAAACCACAGGTCATCCAGATGCAAAAAAGCTTCTCTTGTAGACTTTTTTTTTTTTGCTTTAGCACTTGTTTTTCCTGCCACAAGACTGTTTTTCCTGTCTAAGTACAGGACAGTTAGAATAATGTAGAAATGATATTAAGTTTATGTTTTGTGCATCTGCACTTGTGAACCTTTGGTTTGGATGCACTGCATAGACCTTGTTAACTTTTTCAGTGATTCAGTGATAATTTTTCTTCAAATAAACTCCATTTATGCTTCACTACATGCAAATTCTTACTGCACACATTCACTTAGCACCACGATAATCATCAGCAGTAGCAGTACCATACACCCGCAGGAGAGAACATTACTCAAGGGGCATGCAAGCAGCCAGTACTCTTTTTTACAGGTTACAGTTTGTAGGAGGAAACAAAACCTGTATCCCTTTTTGCCCAGTGAACCAGCAATATGACAAAAGTAAACTAGTATTAGCAGTAGCAGTAGTCACTGGAACCAAATTTTTCTGGTTACAACTGAGTTTATTTTCAAAGTTAAAAGAACAGAAGAAATTCTCTGCCTTTTCACTTGAAAAGCAGGTATACCAAAACAAGATACTCAGTTCACTCAACATTAGGATTAGGGTTAGCACCCATTACTAAGCTGGACAGGGGGTGATGCACCACTGACCAGCATTTTGTGTATAAATGCATACCTAGGTCAGTAGACATGCTGTTCAACCATAATACCACAGGGGGAAGCTTGATGCTTGTACTAAAGCAGGTAAAGGCAGACAAGGTATTACAGGCAGGCAATGTGGTGCTGATATCACCACACACCATACCTCTCAACCTGCAAACACTGAAAACAGGAACAAAGGCCCTTGAAAAGCAGGTATAACCTTGATGAGTGCATGGGCAACCACAAATTTGTCCCAGGGGTTCCACCTGTCTCCCTCATTGACAGGGTCGACAGGTGCTGATTGTGGTTTCTTTTCTAGGGATAAACTCTGGGCTAGGCTTGTAAGGACCCCAGAGCCATTAGCCTAGTAATCACCTATGATCCTATGTTCCAGCTAGAAGTCTGGGCATCTGATTAGCATACAATTTGAATACCAAAATATCACATAACTCTTCCTGCTTCTAGTAGGAATGTGGGATAATACTCAGAAATGCTTAAAACTGCAGATGGTGTCAAAATTATAGAAAATATAAGGACATTATCAAAGAGACAGTGTAAAATCTATAGATTTAATGAACTATATCACAAAAGTCTATCACACAAGGTTATTTATTTTTGCTTCAGAAAAATTGAATTTTAAGATGTGTGTTCTGTTGTTGGCACTAGTATATTGGCCATGTAGTGTAGTTTTCTGTGATGAGACAACTTCAAAAATCACATGTAATTTGGGGGATTCAGAAAAGTGTGTGAAGAGATAAATCAAGCATGAAAATAAAGACATGACTCCAAAAAATGGAGGGATCTATGTCAGAACATCAACTTTTCAGAAAGTCAGACTTCAGAAGGCACTCTCCCCTACACCTCACACCCCCTGCATATTATATATACCAGCTCTGAGATCACACTACAGTGGGGAAAACGGTAAATTCCCTGATCCCCACTGTATCATAATGTCCATACAAAAAGTTTGATTTTTCAGAAATTTGATCATATGGTCTCGACCATGTAATGTTTGACTTTCTGAAAAATCAATCTTCTGAATGGGACCCAAATAGGGACATCTAAATCAGGCCTGAAAATAGGAAAGTTCCTCCAAAATTGCCACAGTTGATAGGTAAACCACAAACCACTCTATATATCGCTGTGCCATGAAAGTACTCTTCTCCGAGAATTAGATCAGATATCATTATATCTGTTTTATCTATCAGTTGATAACCACTGGAGATGAACCTTGAGTATCTCCCATTTTATTTATTTATTTATTTTCCATTTGTTTACCGGGTTAGTCCAACAAGGTGACTGTTTTCAGCAGAGGCCCGGGGAGAAAAGCTCCAAATACATAGTAAAAAATTAAAAAAAATAAAAATAATAATAAAAAGTTATATAAACATAGCTAATTTGTACAAAGAGCATAGAACATATAAAAGGAGTAGAAATCTGAGTTTTACAATTGATGCAGCATACAGTGGTTAGAATATTGAGAAACAATTAAAGATATTATACAACAAATATAGAATTGCTTGAGCATAAATTAAAAAAGAAGTTTCCATAGACAAGCAGGGTCATAAACTAGAAATTATAACTATAAAGGTGACCTAAACACCTGGTTCACAGTACTATGCACTAAGTGAAACTACACAGTACACCTGTGATCTAGGAATGTTGAAAGTCAGGAACAGGTGAAATTATTTCTGTACAGGAACATATTCAAGTTTTGAATAACAAATCTTTTAGTAGGGATTTGAAAGTATGTTTACTATTTAGACATCTAATGTCAGGGGGTAGAGAGTTCCAGGCCTTAGCAACTGCATAGGAATAAAGAGATTGGCCCCATACCTCTCAACTGTCCCTGATTTTCAGGGACGTCCCTGATTTTGACTCAAATTTTAACTCTGTCCCTCTTAGTCCCTCCTAAAACTAGTGACTTTTGGAGGAAAGGTGGTGAATTACACTTAATGAATGATGACAATAATTAAGAGTTATAAACTTTTTTTACTTCAGAAAATGTGTATTAATTCATATGCTCTGATTCTGTCAATGTTTCAAGTTAATAGCACTAATATTTTAAAAGTGTCCCTGACTGTCCATGATTTTTTCTTGACTTGTCCCTGATTCTGTTGAAATTTGTCCCCAATTGGTTGAGAGGTCTGGATTGGCCTGAGCTATGTAAGCAATTGTTAACAGACAGTAGGGCAGTATTGGAAGATTTTAGTTGACGCGCAGTATTATGGAAGGTGAGCAGACCAGACAGGGCAGGTATTTTCTTTGGTTGGTATAGCAGTTGATGGGTCAGGAGATGGTTTCAGAAGGTCAGATTTGTTTAGGTTAGTTAGAATAGGGGAAGCATATAGTAAGGTGGAGAGTAGATGGGTACGAGAGATAGTGATTTGGGATTCCTGTGTGAGGAAGCTCTTGCAGCGGTAGAGTGAACCTAGTTTTTTATGAACTTTGGCAGTTGTTAGTGCTATATGTTTGTCAAATTTTATGTTATGGTCAATAGTTATACCTAGTAGCTTGGCTTGGGTTACTGGTGTGATAAGAGTATTGTTGGAGGATGTTATTGAGGTAGGGGTGAAAGTTTTGGATGGGTGGAAGATCATGAGTTGGGTCTTAGATGGGTTTAGTATGAGTTGGAGGAATTTAGCCTTTTTTCTCCAGTAGTGAAGGCTTCTTTTGTAATTGTTGCTTGACACGGACCATTCATAAGTGATACCAAATGTCACTGAACTACCTAGAAATAACAAAATACAAAGTACTTAATCCACAACACACATACCCACTGATGCATTTTAAAATAATCAGAAATAATCAGGTGGCCTAGATAAGAAAGACAGAGTTTTACAGTAGAAAAACACCCCCCCCCCCCCCATGCACCATATGCTATTCTGCAGGATGTGCTATAAAAGCTAGGTATATACATGTGTGTTTAAGAAGATAGGGGCATTGACCTTGCACCTGGGTAAGAATTGCTGGAATAATGCAGACTGATGCTATGACACAGACATGTTTCTACAGGCTATCAAGGCAATGAAGACTGACTCCTGGAACTGCATAAGAAAACAGTTTTTCAGTGCTTATCTGTAAAACAGCCTTGACCTCACAAATATCAGTACTTGTGGGCTATTCACATGGAAGAGGGTTCCTCAGCAACCTTGAGGTAGAATGCAATTAGTCTGGCATGTGCCAAAAGGGTGGGCGGAATGCAAAGTTGCAACATTGGTCTAATATTCAAATTATGATTACCACAGTCTGTATCAAATAAGTGAACTAGAACGGGATGGGGCCATGTTTGTATGTGCTGTAGGCAAAGGGTAATTAAAACAGTGCATAAGAACTGCACCTTTTCTAAGGAACATATATAAAAATATGCAAGTAATACAATGCCAGAATATTTTAATGGTTAGATTTTTGGGTTTTAAGTGGAAGATATGGTGCTGTTAAATGTTTACTATTGAAAGCTACTTTACAGCTGCTGCCACTGCCCTGATATTTTTCTTTCAATTTTATTAACTTGAATGCCAGCATTTATTTTATAGAACATATCTGTCAGCACAAGGGCAGTAAGAAATGTTCTCTATGTCACATCATTGTCTTTCACTATTGCTAGCAGAAGACAATGGGATATAATCACATCTAATAACAATCTACATCTAGTAACAACAAGGCTAAATTCAAATTTAAAACTTTAGAACTTAGTCAGTTTTACTAGATGTGATTTGACTTTAGGGCATGTTTGATTTAGAATATGCAAACAAAATTTAAAGCAAGTATACTAACATTTTTGTTTAGGGAAGTACCTCTTGGTTCTGTAATGAGGTGCTCTGGGGATGCCCTCTGTGAGTAGCCTTCAGTTCACCTCCATTAGCAGTGTCGACTAGCGATGCTATTTGGTGCATTTCAGATGCTGCAGGCAATCTCAAGCTGAGCAATATTCAGGCTGTATAATTCACACAGGAGATATGCCTGAGGCATCCTTAGATTTAGCTCTTTGTGAATATTAAAAACTTGTCTCAGTGTAACTTTTTGCTGCAAGTACACCTCAGCAGAGCCCAAATCATCATTTTCATGAAGGTCGGTAATGAGTCTGTATAACTAAGGAAAGGGTATAATTGGAAGCATTAGTAGTCCTTAAATATCTTGTGAATAGTGTGAATTAAACTAATGCTGCCAATATGGTGCTCCCTAAAGCAAAATTCTGCTCACGTCAATTACTCTAAAAGTTTCTAGTCACACACTTGACATGCAGCGGTAGCACATATAAATATTTAACGAGATCATTTCTGAGCAGTGTGTTTGCATGCACTTAGGTTTCTGATGTGTTAGTTTTATATACTTCCCATCTCCAGAGTTATTACTTACACAGTTTATGTAGTTTTCTTCAGTAGTCTAATAATTAGTATATGTGAAATTAACAGCATCTATTTCAATTTCCTTATAGTTGTGTTACGGCTTTTGTAAATCCTGCCCAGGATTCAAGCGGCATCATTTTCATGTTGCTTTTACCATCTAATGTCTTACAATTGGATTAAGTGATGTGTTGTAAATATCAAGCTTTGTTCCCTTATAGGTAGACTAAGCACTGAGAAATTATGCTAATGATTCAAGTGGTTTCCTTATTTGTGTTAACAGACCAGTCGGACTAAGGCCTTCATAAATACTGGAATTTATTCAAGTGTTTTAATTCTGACACTAGCTCAGGATGTATTTGCATTTTTTAATGATTACTAGGGTGGTTTTATACAAGTTTGTGTTGCCTGCTGCTTGTAAGTGACGACAAACTTTGCCAGTGTCTTGTGCATACAGAATTATGTTACATTTTACTAGTTTCCTTAACCTGGTGGCAAGGACTGCAGTGCTGGCTTTCATTTTATTTCTGATCTCATTGCTTTTAGTTTAAGTAATGCTTCATATTAGGAATCAAAAGATATGGTTGCAAGTCAATATTTTACTGCTATTTCAATTAATGCTGGATATTAAAAAAAAAAAAAAAACAACAGAGGGAGGTTTGATAACTTTGGTTTTTGGCTCTATAATTTGAACTTTTTACAATGGTTTGTTGAACCTGTCTCTTTTTTTTATAAAGGAATCACTAAATAGGTATTGTTTGGATAATCTTCTGAACAGGTGATTTTTTTAAACAATGGTCTGTATGTGACATATATACTACTGAAAATACCTTTATTGTTGCAGAAACTGAAGAATGCAATAAGTGTATCTATTTCACAGTGTTTATGCACCAGATATGTGGAAGAGAGTTAGAGCAGTTCTAGTAGTTGCAGGTGTAAATCAGGTCGATAAGTCTTACTAGTGAAATAAATAAAATATTTGAAATTGATTGTTGCAGTCTAATCTACATGAATCAAATGGTGAATCAACATGGATTCATCACAGGTCAATCATGTGCTTCTACTTTTCTAATAGGATCATAGGAGATGACTAGGCTAATGGCCCTGGAGCCTTTATAAAATAAAACCATTCATGCCCCAAGTTTCCCAACTATCAATGCCCATGTGCTAGAACAGCTTTGGTATGTGCCTGTGCCTTAGGGCATCTGCAAACTGCCCCTGTCAGTAAGTGGTACAGGTGACAAGCCAGGAGTGAATTTGTGATTTCCCATCCATTGGTCCAAAGGACATTTAAATAGGCTTATGGAAGAGCTGTGCTTCACATGAATAGGGAGTCTACTCCAGAAAAGGGGTAATCTCTAAGACACATACCTGTCCCTCCAACATGTTTTGTTTGTGTCACTACTCTAGTATAACTGATGCTGTGGATGTGAGCCTCCCTGTAAACACTATTTACTTTGATCCAGCAAAAGCTTTTGACAGCATTCTTCAGTTTGCTATTGTAAACAAGATAAGACAATGCAACAACTGTCTTTTTATGATAAACTGGATTATAAACTGGGTAGGTAAATGTAGTTTCTCATAGGGGAGGTAACACTTTGCAACCAGAGGTATCTCTCTTGACCACATGGACTGTTGACGAGCACCTGTTAACGGAACTTAATTTGGTCATGTTACCTATGTCAGTGGCAGGACCAAACATCAGCAGTAGGTTTTCTTATGATACTGAACTGGTAGCTCTGAACATTTCTGTCAGTAACAGATTCCAGCTGGAACTGCAGAAGTTGACTTTATGGGCATGTAGTGATAACTTGGAATATAATGTCAAAACATGTAGGGTTCTTTATTTCAAGTATAAAAAATCAATATATGTTGGATGGTAAAATTATTATCTTAGCATCTGATCATTACAAGGAGAAGGAAATGCTAGTGTCCAAGAATTTAGTATTTAGTGGCCCTGTTCAAAATGTCTATTGGAAGGTTGTTAGTCTGTTAAAGTTAATCATGAATTGGAAAGGGATTTTTTTCAAACTGAAGAGACTACAAGCTCAGCGACATCATTTTCAATACTGTCTGGAGAAAAAGATAGTGCCGCGTGGCTTACGGGTGTTCAACATGCCCACCCAAGGAACACACTATCTGGAATTATTAACCTGCTGGCAACAACTTAACCTAGAGGTAAGCGACAAGTATTTACAGTTACTTGTCGACTTTTTTGAACCTAAGGAGATTAAATTAACTGAGACAATCAAAGAAAAACAAGAATTTATTTTCAATAACTTTCCCATTAGTTTAATCAACCCACTTTTTGAAAGCTTGCTTGATGGCGTTGCAGCCTTTGAATGCAAATTGTTGCAACAGAAAAAGAATAAAATTTTAAGAGACACTAATGATTTTAGACTAGGCCACGTCTTCATGTGGCCTAGGTATGGACAAAATGTTGAGACTTTTAATTCGAATGAGGTTCCAATTAGAAGTCGTTCTAATGTAAATTGTGAACAAATAATTAATGTGAGCAACAATGTAACAGGAACTGCTGTTAGTATGAATCATTCTAGTGTTATGAATGGTAACAACTCTAAGCATAATGATGAAACCACCCTCAGGACAGAGGTGCATAGCAGACAGAATTTAGAAATTGATACTTTAAATATTACAACTAATCCTGAAACTGATAAGTTAATTGAAGCATGTGACTCTAATAATTCTTGTGAACAGGAATTACATGGGGAGAACCTGTATCCTATAGTTAGAGTAACAAAGTCTCCACTTGAAATACAAAAGTTACAACCTGTGGTTCGACCCAAAATTCATATGAATATGGTCAATAAGTCTCCCCTTAATATTGGAGAGGATATTTATTTTCCCCTACCAGTAAGAACAGACAAAGGAGGGAGACGGACAAGGTCGATGAGTCAGGGATGCCAAAAACAAAAACATTCAGGCGAATATACCCCAAATCAAACTCTCAAAAAAATGTGGGTGAAGGGTATGAGTCACTAGTATTTAAAATCTCCTCATACCTGCTCTCATTTGAAGAGGAGAATGTACTCTCTAAACGCCTGAATTTTATTCCTACTTGTAAGAGTAAAATGACAGATACTATAATGGATCTAAAAATTTTTTGTAGGAATGTCATGCTCAAGTTCTTGTATGATGATTCTGATAAAATTAATGAATTAGTATCAACAGAATCGACCTTTAAGTTTAAGAGTCTTAGCAATTTTGTTCCATTAAATCATCCATTAATAGATGCTTACATGAAAATTACAGAGGAAGAATTGTTCAAGTATTATGAGAACAAAAATTATGTTAATTATTATAGGAAGAAATGGTACAATTTGAGTTATAGGGAGAAAATAGCATTATAAAAGTTACAGGATAATGATTCTATAACGATAAAGTCCGCAGATAAAGGTGGACTTATCGTGGTTATGGACACATCACATTATATCACGTCCATGGAAAAATTATTATGTGATAGTAAATTTTATAAGAGAATCACGCCTGAAGAAGTGCACAAGATTATTCAATATGTCACCAGTACTTTGTTTGATATTTACAGAGGAGGTATTATTACTAAAGAAAATCTGGATTTTTTAGTAGTTAAGAATCCACTTATACCGATAATGCAAGGATTGCCTAAGGTTCATAAGAACCCCTCAGATCCACCAATGAGACCGATAGTAACAGGTGGAGGTTGGCTCACTGAACATCTTTTGGTTTATATAGAAAAACATTTCAGACCAATTATTAATGGAAACAAATATGTTCTTAGAGATTCTAAACATTTTTTAATTGACCTTTATGAAAGTTTGAAAGATGAGGTCAATATACAGGAAATAGTATTAGTTACACTTGATGTACAATCGTTTTTTACTGTCATACCCAATGATTTGGGGGTACGGTATGTACATGAATATATTTCAACACATAGTGAATTGTCATCAGTACAAGTAGATCTTGTTACTTATTTCCTTGAGTTAGTTTTGGAAAATAATTTGTTTACTTTCAATGGTGAATTATTTATCCAACGGGATGGTGTGGCCATGGGGACCCCATGTGCCAACAGTTACGAGAATATGTTTTTGGCACATTGGGAGGAAACTATACTTTTTAATTTAGATGAATTCAAGACACATGTAATTTTCTATCGACGTTTTGTCGATGACCTCTTCATGTTATGGAGAGGAAGTTATAAGGAGTTAGACATGTTCTATAACAAAATGAATAATCTAACTGAATGTCTGAAGTTCACCATGAACAGATCTTTTTCTAGGGTTGAATATTTAGATCTTTACATAGAGAAATTAACAAATGGTCTGATTAATACAGGAGCCTTCCATAAACCATGCTATTGAAACTCTCTATTATTGAGATCCAGTATGCATCCTAGGCATATTTTTAAGAATTTGTTCAGAGGTCAAGGCGTTAGGGTATCGAGACTGAACCCATCAGAAGAACGTTTCTCTGAGGAACTGAGTGAATTGAGAGACATACTCTTAGCTAGAGGATATAGAGAGGAAGAGATTTCCAGTGGTCTTTATGACATTCCTACATTACGTGAGAATATAGCAGCACCATATTTTGGTTTAACATCTGAGAATATTTCTAATAAAAATTCAAGTAGATCTGCCATTCTCAAGATTCCCATGTTTTATACTTCTGATAATAGGCAGTTAATGGAAATATTTAGCAAAAATTGGCCTATTCTACAAGTAGATGAAAAGATCAAAAAGATAGTAGGTGAACAGCCACATTTTGTGTACAAGAACAGAAAAAATTTGAAGAGATTACTATGTTATCAGCATAATAGAAGAGAATATAATAAAGGTAATTCTACTACCCCATGTGGAAGTTGCAATTTCTGCACTTATATAGATACTTTGGAAAATTTTTTTCATCCTGACATTCAGAAAGAATTTGTTATAAATGCTAATGCCACATGTAAAACCCCTAACTTAGTATACTTAGCTGAGTGCCAGAAATGCCACACTTTTTATGTTGGTAAAACCAACAGAATTTTTAGAGATAGAATAAGGGAACATGTTTATCATATTAAAAAGGGCTCTGAGCATAACGCATTAGCAAAACATGTCTCACGACATGGGGACACACACAATTTTACTTTTAGAGCATTGGAGGTCATTCCTATCAGTATACGTGAGGATGACATTAGGAACCACACAGAATACGAAAAGAACAACTGGATAATTATTCTTAGAGCTGATAGAGGTAGTGGGCTGAATGAAAGGGCTACAATTAAGCCCTTATTGAATAAGCGTAGGAATATTAAATTAAAGTCTGTTAAGGTAGAATTTATTATGCATTCTTTAATATTTTGCATACATACATATATGCAAAATAGTATTTATTTATATATATAACATAATATTAATAAGTCTTTCCTTCAAAGTGTTGTTTTAAAGTTTTTACATGTATGCACATATATTTTATATGTAAGTTTTTTATTTATATTTCATAAGTATGTTTTATTTATATGTATTGTATTGTGTGTTCTAGCTTCTTATAGATAGTGTAGTAAGCAGAGATTTATTTTCCTATATGTAAGATGTTATTTGCAATATCACTTTAAGTAGAACGAATTAAGCTATGTCAGCAATTGGTTGCAGATTATTTGAATCTTTATATATAGGGAATGTGTACTATTAGAAATTTGTTTTTGATCTGAAGAAGCTATTTAGCGAAAGTGCTCATCATTTATAATAAACATAATTTTTATTGGTCTCAACGCATCGTGACTTTGCCTGGTTGCTTCGTTAGAGTTTTTTAGTTTGAGATATATAATCATGAATAGTGTTTCTATGCAAAGTGCATAAGTATTGGTTCCAAAATATTAGTTCATTCAATTTCAGGTTATGGGTATATCTTTTGCATGTCTTTGACTCAAGGTATGCAAAAAGTTAGAATAGATGCAGCACATTTTAAACAAGAAAGGCGGTTCAATAAAGGATCTCTTGTATTCTCATAGATTGCAGTTCTTGAACAAATACTCTGTTCATTATGGATTTAACAAGTATTTATAATAGGCTTAGAAGCCCATACAGTAACTGCATAGCATGTAAACTTAGGCTGAGATTCATAGACATATAATGAATAACACAGTCTGAATTAGAATATGCGGAGGCCATGTGTTGATGTAGGTGACCCAGAAACAATACTATTATGTTTCATTGTCTGTGAATTGCCTTATACACTGAAATGCTCAAATGTTAATATTCCTTGTCTATGAATCTCATCTTTAATCTTAATGTTACATAACAATACAAGAAATAAAAGCTTATTGTTACAAATTGATGTACCTACTCATACATTTAAAGGTAAAACATTTTTTTCAATGTAAGGGCAGCCAAATGTGGACTAGGCTCTCAAAAGCTATAATGGAGGCTCCAAAATTGGAGCCATTCAAAAATTAATTTGATTTTTACATAGTAAAGTTGAAATTTTAACCACTGAGACTAGAACACAGACTCCTTGCTGTATCATTTTAGATCTTGCAATAGTACATTTGACCTAACAAGTAATGAAAAAGTTGTCACATAACAAGAATTTTAGAGGTTAAAGCAGTAGAACAGCATTTATGTTGTTCTTGTCACCATAAATATTGGAGTTTTAAGTTGTAACAGGACATTTATTTATTTAGCTTTATGTTAATCTAGTAGGTGGTCTGGTCTTTGACCCTTTTCAGTCAATGCCAAGGGCAGAGGCAACAAATAATCTAAGCAAGCAAAAGATTAGCACAGTGAAGTTTAAAAGTGCTTTCTAGTACATGTGGAATGTATTAAAAAAAATAAACAATATCAATATTCTTGTACTAGTAAATTGTTTCTAGACATATTTAATACTAAGTGAGATGAGTGAAGACTGGACTTCTGCACAGTTTAATCTGTATGATTAGTGTCCTTATCATCACTGCTTCCTTTATCATTTATGAAGATGTGTGTGCATGTGTGCATATCTGTGTGTATGCATATCTGTATATACGTGTGTGTGTGCGTGTGTTATTGCATGTATGGTTGTGCCTAGTCGCCATGTGTATATGTATATGCATGTGTGTATGTATGCATGGGCTCACTTGTGCATTCATATATGTATGTGCATGTGCATGTGTGTGTGTGTGTGTGTGTGTGTGTGTGTGTGTGTGTGTCTTTGCCTGTGTGTGCCTATGTCTGTTGGTGGGGACATGGGGTAAACCAAAGAGTGAATCCAAGAACACACCCCAGCAAGTAAGGCTGGTGCAAAGGCCAAAAATCCTCAGCCTCAGTATTATGCAAAAACTGAAGAAGGCAAAGGTGCTGAAACCGGTCTGATTTTATATGGTGTTGCCACAATAAAGAAGGTTTGTTTTACTCATATGGTGCTGGCTTTTGGTTTTTGCATAAACCAAAGAGTCCAAGGACTGAATACTGGACTATTAAAGATAACATTGAACTCTCAGTACTATCTATTCCACTGTTCTACACTGAAGTTTGCTAAGAACTGTGGAATCCAAGCCTGTTCCATTAATTGCATCATCTAGGAGAAAGTTTGGGATTTACCCTTCTATACGTCTGAGTCAGACTATGCCAATTTTTATATGCTGCAATGCAGGGATCATTTTGTATTGAGGAAATGCAGTCTGCGAACAGCAAATGCATTTAAAGCTTAACTCTCCTTTAAATGGGAAATTCATTTTCTTTTTTCAATCCTTCCCTCTAAAGGGCAATAAAAACTTAAAAAGTTAAACTAAATGCTTAAATCAAAGCACAATATATTGTAACATCACAGTACATTGGGGATATGAGTTGATAAACTGCTCAGCAAGCCCACCTAGGAAACCTTACAAAATATGCATAATTTAATTTCTTGCTCAGATTCACTAAAGAGATAAATATCAAGCCTTTATCCCTTGGAAATAATAGTGATAGACTAGAAAAAAAGCTCAATGTTATTTTATTACAGATTTTAGCAAGCAATTACTAGCTACATTTTTGGATGATACTATAATCATGAGACCTTGCTTTTAATTCAGTTAATCTCGCTACAAGTATCTATTTATTTTTAATTACTTATTTCAGTTTTTGCTGCAGTTCTCTAAAAAAATTATCTATTTTTTTTTCAGAATGCAATTGCCTAATAGTTAAATTAGCCTAATGTGCTTTTTCAACAGTAACCTTTTATTAACATTTAAACAATAAGTTAGAAACGATTGCCAACATATTGCAAATTTAAATCATTCCAAAGGTCCTCTAAAATATTCTTTAAACAAATTAATAATAGTTTTCCCTTTTATTTTTTTCATGCAAAATATCTCAAGTTCTGTTAAAACATATTAATCTGTTGGTCCTTTTTGTACCTCATTTGAGCAAATGTAAGTTGTAAGCAGAACGCACTATATTAAATAAACCACTTAACATTTTCAAATGTCTTTTTAATAACCACTGGTGAAGAAACACTTCTGAATGAAATTCCTAAAAAATAACAGGCATTGGAACTACTGCTCCCTTTCTTTAACTTCATATTATTTTATGCTAATTGTCTCAAGACTGATAGAAAAAGGAGAAAAAAATAGTATGCATTGGTTTCCTGGATTCTAAAGGATCCATTTATTTCTTAATCAGCTCTTTCTACTTTTTACTCAAAAAATGGCCCTGTAAAATATATTTTTTTCCATTATTCTGGTAATTTTGTTGCATGGTTTCTTCTTTAACTAATATTATTAAGAGACCCAGTGAGTAAAGCTCAGTTTAGACCATTCTTCCATGCCATACCTCTCAACTACACAGATTTAACAGAATGTCCAGATTTTTGCCTCATATTTTGGGTCTATTCATTATAAAATTTATGGTTTTCTGGCAAATTGCTGAAGACTGAAGTCAATAAATAATTACATATATTTGAGTTTCAAATGTCACATCCTTCAGAAAATGCATACCAACACCAGTCCTGTTATTCTAGCAACTTTATATATTTATAAAAGCAATATTTAAAATCTGTCCCCATTTTTGGACCTTTGCCTCCATTATTTTAGGCTTTGTCCAGATTTCTTTTGCTATGAGTTTGACAGGTATGTCCCCTAGAAAAACAAACAAATAAGAAACAAGGTTGTAGTCAACTGAATTCTGCGTAACTACAAATTATCACAAAGTCTCTATACTTCCAGCTTAAAGTTGTGTACTTTAATAGATTCCCAGAAGATATACATCCAGGTTTATGATACCAGGTTCATATATCTCCAAAAGCTTGAACTGACCATTAAAACATCCACACTAATTCACTAGGAGTGTAGACATATATGTGAAAGCTTTCCAATTGAAAATGTAAAAGTTCCTAAACTTTGTTTTTTATCTGTGCAAAATGCTCCCTAGGACCATTTGTTGCTTCCTAATATGCATTCCTAGTTTTCTCCTATGGTCTCCTTGCAAAATATATTTCCCAATCTTAGGTGTTAAAAATCAGTTGAAGAAATTACTTAATAACTTGCCTCATTCAAAAACTGTTCCATTATGATTCACTTAAGGTTATCTGTTATGGACAGTCTTAGGGAGGGGATGTGAGATCCATTTTAGAGTCTAAAGCCACACAGCAATTTCAATATACCTTAAAAAAATTATTTAGCACAAATATTTGGTTCTAAAAAGCTTTTCAAGTCAGAACATATAATTTCAAATATGTTTTCCAAGGTCCACTGATTTGCACTTGCCATCTATACATATCAAGATTCTCTTCCCTTGTTTCACTATGAAAGGCTATTGTCACCAATCCTTGAATCTGCCCCCCCACTCAGTTTTTGAAAAACTTCCACTGTTATCAATATGGGAGACTGGATCTAGTCAGACCCTTTCTACCATACAAAATAATAAAAGAATGCATTCTCTCCATCCAGTTAATCAGTAATGATATATTTGCAAGCCACTTTGTGATATACCCACAACGGCTTTAGAACAATTTCAAAATACAAGCCTATAAAAAGACTCAAAATTTATGTCACCAAATTCCTTGTTTCTTTTGGAATGTCAGTTTACTCCTAACAATGATTGATCTTTTATCTGCATAAATAAAAGTTATGGTTATCTGGTATAGCTTTATGTTAAATGTTGGTAGAGAGAGAAGTGCATGATCTCTGTATAAAATATGTGTCAGAAGAAACATATGTAAGGACTGTTTAATTTTTGGTCGTAGGTCCAGCAACAGAGTTTCCACTTGAAAAATAACTATTCATAAAACATCTCAGTTGTGATATGTCCTCTAAAGAGTCACATGTAGTGACTGCTCTATACTGATGCAAAGATACTCATCTGGGTCATGCTCTCAGCATGGATATCACCGCTTCTAATATTCACTTGGTTCAAAACTTACAACTAAAGTTTTACTTTTTTATTTATTTATTTTATACCCAAATGGCCATATGAACTTCTCCCACTCTAGAAAAATAAAGTTAAATCCTATTCAGCAACTCCTGAAAAAAGCAAGCCATCAGCAAAGTATAAAAAAAGCACCAAAACAGTGGAACTGTTTAAAGTGATTGGATACATTTTTAAGTGTTCCGATTTTGTGTTGCACATCTTGCAAAAACAGTATTATGTACTGTAGTGGTAACTGTTATGTGTGTTTTCTTTGGTGGAATTATTTATTTCCTAGCTGAAATTGTCAAAGACAGAGCTTTTGTTGGCATTCTAAAACTTAATTTTTTTCTGTGATGTCATATTAGGTTAGTAGTCCTAGAGTTCAGCTGGAAATACTGAAGTATGGTAGGCTTTTTTATGCTTACTTTTTCCTGAGCTTGAGTATCTGCAGTGGTGCAGCGGTAGCATTGTTGCCTCACAGCAAGAGGTTCTCACGTTTGATTCTTGGCTGGAGTGTGGGGAGTGCCTTCTGAGTGGAGTCTGCATGTCCTCCCCATGGTTGAGTGGCATTCCGAAAGACATGCATGAATGGGTGTGCCTTTGTTGAAGGTTGGGCGTCGAGCTGGCAACTTGGCACCGTAAAAATCTACTGCCGATCATTAGCGGACTGGAGTTCCGCTGTGGCGACCCCTAACCAGGAAAAGCCGAGAAAACAACAACAACTTTTTCCTGAGCTTCAACTGTGACAAGATAAAAAACAATGTAAATGCATTCACTTTCAGTTTTGAGACCAGTCGATATTGTAATGCGTGTTTTACAGTTTTACTGACAGACTATATTTGTCAGTCTGAGCAATGATGAAATAGGTTGTATCTGCCTGTTGTACTTCTGGTAACCTCATACTTGTAGCAGTCAATTATTAAATATGGCATGAAAGGTGTATTTTGTTTCTGTGGAAATATTTAATTGTTTATATATATATATATATATATATATATATATATATATTACTTTCAGGCATCTAAGCCAAGGTATAATGTTAGTTGTTGTGCGCATGCCTCTCAACTGCCCAGAATATTGTAAAATGTCCCTGACTCAATTTTTACACAAACACACACACACACACACACACACACACACACACACACACACACACACACACACACACACACGTTAACACAATACCATTGCATACTTCATACATGACTATCTAGTCTATCCCAGTGAACAACTCCCTACATTATCATTCCATCCTCCAAATAGTTTCAAGAATAAGACTTTGTTCTCTCCTAACCTGTACTATATACCTATCTTATGGTTTCATACTACATTTTCTTAAAAAAAAAAAAAAACAGATCACATTACATACAGAAGAATTGAAACAATGAGCATGCGCGTGTGTGTATGTGTGTGTGAGTGTGTGTGTGTGTGTGTGTGTGTGTGTGTGTGTGTGTGTGTGTGTGTGTGTGTGTGTGTGTGTGTGTGTGTGTGTGTGTGTGTATAACAATGTGGGAGACATAGATTCTGTACAGATCAGTACAGTGTCCATTCCTAATTTCCTATTTATAGCTATTTCAAACAGATCTATATCATTCACTGACATCATGTCCTATACTACATACTCCTACTCAAAACATTAACAAAAGCAAAAGAGCACTGCAGTGAGCCAGCAGTGATAACAGCAAGTGTGACCAGAAAATTAAAGAAACGCAGTTATCAGTAGATATACTTTATTTAGTAATCTTCAACAAAAGAAACTCATTAGGACGGCCACAGTGGTGCAGCTGTTAGCATTGCCACCTCACAGCAAGAGGTTCTTTGGTTTGATCCTTGGCTGTGGTGCCTTCTAAGTGGAGTCTGCATGTCCTCCCTGTGGTTGTGTGGGTTTCCTCTGGGTGCTCCGGTTTTGTCCAACATCCTAAATACATGCTATAGGTGGATTGGACACTCTAAATTGGCCCTAGGTGTGAGTGCGTGCATGCGTGTGTGTGCCTTCTGTGAAAGGTTGGGCACAAGGCTGGCAGCTTGGCACCATAAAACTCCACTGCCAATCATGAGCAGACAGGTGATCCGCTGTGGTGACCCCTAAATGGGAAAAGCCAAAAGAAAAAGAAGAAGAAGCAAAATAAACTCATTATATCCTAGCAGAACCCACACTATTCATGATTTTTGAAATGCCTTTCATTATTGTATCAGTGAGGCCACACACCCTCATCAATATCACCGTCATCTGAACATCCTGGTAAACTCAAATAAGGGTTATCCTTGTAGGGATTTAAAATTCCAACACCATAAGTTAAACCATCAACTTGTACATCACTGCTATCATTAGAAAAAAATACTGCAGTCCTCAGAACTGCACTCATGCAATGATGTGACAGTTGTAGAATGCCTTACATCAAAGGTCAGAGGACATTTTTCAGAATTATATGGAAGCTGAGCATTACACAATACAAAATAAAAGAAAAAAGTGAAAATGATTGCAAATCATGAAACCGTTATTGAGAAACCACAAAAGGATACATTATAACAATGAAATAATCATGAGAATAGGAATTGTGTTGAATCCCTTTAAGTGGAAGTTTATTAGAATTCAGCACTTTGTCTCCTAATATTTTTTGAGATCTAGATTAAAAATGTAATAAAAATATAGTTCTTCATAAAAAATCTTATATGATCACAAAGTCATACTTACAACATAACTTACTCCAATTATTCTATTTACATGCATAGTACAATATATATATATATATATATATATATATATATATATATATATATATATATATATCAAACAATTTGTCGTAAAGGGCAGTATTCAGAATGTTTCATGTACTGATATAGTCATTGTAACTTGGATACTGACTGGCATTAAAGAAAAATTGCCGAACTATTTTCTTATATTCCAATATAGCCTCAATATTTCCATTTCTATTTTGATAACTCATTCTTGAGTAGCCACTACAATTTTCTTTAAATTTTGACAAATTAAAGTGTGCCTAAAGAAGGCATTTTATACCTTTTGTAGGAATGGCATACAAATCCTAATATATTTGTGACTTAATCCCTGTATAAAAATAATTATAATCCAAGCACTTGATCACATGTACGACATACTTATTATGACATGTAAAGTGACCATTAATAACAACATTCTTATTCAAGTGTTCTAAAGAAGATTACTCTTTCAGTAATATTCCAAACTATAGAACAAGCTCAGCAATTAAAAATGTCACTCCTGTCCAACAAAAGGACGTCTGTATCCACAGAAGCATTTATACTTCTTTCTGAAATCAGTTTCAAATTGGATAATTTCTTGTAACAAATCTAGGAACATCAACTACCTCAATAAAAATAGAATTGTTCTCTATTCACAATTTCCAGTTTCGTTTTATGATAGCATAAATCCACATGCATCCATGCTAAGTGTTAGACACATTGCAGTCTGATAATTTTAAAACATGTGTTTGGGTTTTTTTTAATATTGCCAGCTTATTTTTATTAAAAATTAGTTTAAAGCAGGGTTATTATTCCTTTTAATAAAATTATTGGAAATTCCTTAATTTTCTTCCCCCTAGTCTTGATATAAAACATTTTCTAAGTTCCTCCACACATACATCAAAAGTTCTCAGCTTAGTAATCTTAGGCAACATAATAACCCGATTTCTAACATTTCTCTTAATGTCATGAGTGGTTACTATGGAAATGTAAATAATTGTTACAAAAGTGGATTTGCAATGAATTTTAGAAACAAATTGTTTCAAGATATAATTAAACAATTGTATAATTAAAAGAATATCACTACAGAGAATTGTGAGTAAATGTTAAAAAGTCATGCTTGACTTAAATTTTTTCTAAAGAATTCAAAATCAGGCTCAGTGCCATTCCATATAAAATGAATTATCAATATAAACAAAACAAAATATTTAAAGACATCTAATTTATACGAAAAAAAAAAAGATTTCTTCCCACTGTGCCTAAAGTAAGTTGATAAAAACTGGGGCCATCGATGCTTCCATTGCTACTCCCAAACATTGTAGGTAAACGTTGTGATCTAAGACAAATTTTTTTTTTTCAAAATTAGATCTAAAAGAATAAATTGCATTACTGTTTCTATTGGAAATTTTAGAGAAAAAACTCAAATAATCCTTGATTTAATTCAAAATTCTCGTGGAATGCAGGTATATAAAGAAACACCACACACGCTGTTTATCAACAGTAAAAAGTTATAAAATGTCTTTTGCACTCAGTACAGGGAATATACAATTAACACACTCAGAAGACAGGTCTGACTACCATGTCTTTTTGAAGTAAGGTACTGACTATATTATATGTTATAGATAGAATATTTACTGTGTGTCAATACTGCACTTCTTGCATTGTGTTTAAGCCTTTTTCTATACACCATTAACTTGTAAGGATTAGTTCTTGCTGCAGTGAACAATAACATCTGTCTTATCGTCACTGGCAAATTTGGTTGGGCATAGGTTTGAGTTTACATTATGAAAGTCAAAATATTATATACAAAAATGGATGTGTCTCAGCACTGAGCCTTGGAACACTCTATTAGTTACTTTTTTACTTTCTGAAATGGTACTTGCCTCCTTAATTATGTGGGTTCTATCATTCAGACATTTTGTAGTCCATCTGACTATATGATGTATTTTAGCTTACTTACATTGCCAGGATGGAGTATAGTGTTAAAGGCCTTGGCTAAATCCAGATTGGCTGAATGGATTAAATGATCCCTATTCACAGCCTTTGTGGCCCTTTTTGGAAAAATTTACTAAATTAAATTGGCATGATCAACTTTTGACAAAACAAAACTTTGTGAGTCCAGTTGTCAGAGGTTTGAAACATCAGACATTTTATTGTTTTACAGCCTTTAATACTGCATTCAAGCCTTTAAAGCCAAACCTTACTTACTGTAGGCATGACGTCATATTTTCTGCTTTTTTATGAGCTTGTTAGTATGACATAAGTGGTTAGCTCAGCCATTCTCTGAGAAATCTCAACGTATAGAGGAACTTGATGAATGCTTTCATCATTTATTAAACAGACTTCCTCAGTTAGGACAAAACAAAAAAACAAATGCCTGTGCTATTAATTCTGTTGAGAGAGGCTCACAAGGGTTTATGAAACATTGTTAAACATTTAGGAAATTTGCTGGCAGCCTAGTTTGGGAACCAGTTTGTTGTCATGTTTGAATGAGGCTGTAAATACCAAGTGTGTGTTTATTGTGAAAACAATGAAAATATGATGCATGGAAAATTATGTTACCTTTTATTTTGTAATAGATAATCAATTTTTATGGACAGTACTAAGTAAGCACATCATTTTAGCATGTTAACAGATATTTTCAGTTGTTTAATAACTATTAATGAGTGGGTGATGCAAAGACATAATTCTGGATTTTTTAATGACATAACCTAGGGTTTTAAGGTTATTAAAACAATGCACTTCATAATAGCAAGTTTTCTAAAGAAGTTTGATGAAGGATAAAAGCATTCAATATATTACAGTGAGGTTTTCAGTTGTCGTTTGGAGTGTGTGCATGTGATGAATGAGTGTGTGTATGAGCATGTATATATGTGTTTGTAAATACATATATATATATATATATATATAGGTCCCCTTCAGATGGTTGAACCTTTAAAAGCTCGACTTTCATATGGCCAAGACCATATGATCAAACTTTTAAAAGTTCGAACAGTTTGAATGGCCTAATGTACCAACCTGATCACTGGACCGAAGATATATGTCACATCACACATTTTAACATAGTGAGATGCCACGTATGTCATACACTGGTCTGCCCATTTGGTGATATAAGTATTTATGGCCACATATGACAGTGTTGATTGAATCCCTCAGTGTGGATTTTTGTCAAATGCCTTGACCTGTTTAAGTTCCATACTATAATACTGATGTCATCATACATACCCTTGATGATCTCTTTGTGGGCAGCTATCACAGCTATCAGATGTAATGGACCTGATTTAGCACTCACACAGGTCTGTTGCACACACTTGGAATATTACTAGTGTGCATGTAGAAGAAGTCCATGATATGTTGGTCTTCCTCACAGTCAAGGAGCGTCAGGATGTCTCTATATGTGCATGCATCAGGTGCTATTCCCCCAACTCAGGTGAATAGATGTTGATGTACACCCTTGTATGGGAATATAGGCCATGTATAGGGTATGCTGAACTGTGTATTCAACCATATCAGGAAGGTGTATGTGCTGGGTCATACCAGAGTTGATCTGTGATGTTGTCACAGTAGATTGATTCCATGTGATAGGCCTGGATGAAGGTAAGACAGTGCATACTGCCTATTGTGATCTGGAATAGGGTTTAGACACAATCACACATGCAGGTATCATTGAGAAAAAAAAAAACAAGCTGGGGATTAAACCTTATGTCAGTTGATGGGTAAACAATTGCTCACTGACAGGACACATCATGTGAAAGTTAGTGAATCAACCTGTAACAGTAGAGCTGTCACCATCGGCAAACCCCAGGGATTTGTGCTTTGCCCTTCAGTGTTTGAATTGTATTTCTCAACAGTTCAGGCTAAAGTATATGGCCTTTGCCTTACCAAGTTTGCTGATTCTTGCATAGTGTGTGCAATCATTGAGTCCACCAATGGTGATAACATAGTACAGGAGGAGCTAACACACACAACTGAATGGTGACAAAGGCACATGATCTACAAATGAATGCAGAAATGTGTGTTTGTAATGTCGTCCATCTGAAAAGAGGAGTTCCATGTTAATCACAGCACTGACAACAGTTCTGCTATGCAGAAACCCAGTGATTCAAGCACTGGGAATACATTTAGATAGCGGTCTGAACTTTGACCATCAACTGTAAACACTGCTATTGAAAGCCTATGTTGTGCAAATCCTAAGTCATGCCATCATCTTGATAGGTTCATTGGTTCACAGGTTGGTACTAGGCTATTGGCCCTAGGGCCTATATAAGCCTTGCCATAACAATTCCCTGGCTATTTCTTCCCACACTATTTACTTCACTGGACCCCTGTCTAGCAGGGCGACTGACATGATCCCCAGGGTGAATTTCCTTTTGCCCATCCAATCATTAATGTTCCTTTTGAAGAGGGCCAAAGAGGCACTCTGCTTGATATCTATGGGCAGTCTATTCCAGAGTCTGGGGATTATCTGCATCAGGAACCTATCCCTCCAGCATGTTTTGTTTATTGTGATGACAAGGTTTAGATTGCTGGAGCATGTGGCTCTGAGGGATTGGGATTTCTTTAAGTGTAGGATGTCCAACAGCTCTTGGTTTGACAAGGCCTTGTATGTTAAGCAGAGATCACCTCTGAGTAAACGATATACGACAGAGTATAGCTGGAGTTTTTTAAGGTAGTCCACATAATGCATCTGCTTTAGTCCTGAGATTCTTCTAGTGAGGTATTTCTGCAGCCTTCCCAGTTGCTGCAGATGTCTTGAGAGGTACATACCAAATATGGCGTTGTATTCTCTAATGGGTCTAATGAGGGATGAGTACAGTGGGACAATGACCTCCTTTTTTCTAAATGAAAAGCCCTTAGTGATGAGGTGTGCCACATAGAAGGATTTTCTGACTGTTGTGGTGATGTGGTTATTGAAGGTGAGACCACTGTCCACCTGTGTCCCTAAGTCTCTTATCACACTTTTAGTGTTTAGTGTACTGCCACCTATGTGGCAATTCATGGGTACATGTTTTTCCCCAAAGAGGATAACTATACATTTCTTGGCATTGATCCTGAGCCCATGGCTCTGGCATCAAGCATCTGCTTCTGTAAGGCCATTTTGTAGAGTATCCACATCATTTGGGGATTCAATAATGGCTCCCTTTGCAGTCATCTGTGAACTTTTTTAGCCAGAGTCCCTTAGTGTTGGCCTGTACTTCAGAGAAGTCGATGCCAAACAAGAACGGTCCCAGGACTGAAACCTGAGGTACTCCACTTATCACATGTCTGGAGCTGGATTTGGAGTTGGCTACTTTTACAGTGTGTGTTCTGTCAGTTAGCCAGTTGGCAACCCATCGAGTGATGTAGGGATTAATGCCCAGGTTAGTAAGTCTATCTATGATTCCAGAGTGGGGGATGGTGTCAAAGGCCTTGGCAAGGTCCAGATAGGCTGTGTAGACCAGCTTACCCTCGTCCACGGCTCTGGAGACTGATTCAAAAAAGTCAGTCAGGTTCAGGAGACAAGATCGGCCTCTCATGAATCCAAACTGGGTGGGGTCCATTGTTTGAAGGTTGCCAATGTCTTTGTTTATAAGTTCCATGATAATATGTTCCATGGCCTTGCAGATCAGGCTCGTCAGACTGATGGGGTGGTAGTTCCTGGATTCCAAGGTGGATCCCCCCTTGTGAAGTGGGATAACTGTAGCTGTGCACCACTCAGTGGGCATGAAGCCTGAGGTGAGGCTATAATTAAATATGACATTTAGGTGAGGTGCCAGATCATTTTTTAGTTCATGTAGTACACAGCCTAGGACTTCATCTGGTCCCATGGATGTTGTATTCTTAGCTTTGGAGAGTGCATTTTTTACCTATGTGGCCATTATTACCAGAATTTGGCAATCTTCCGGTATTGAGATGGGCCATTTAGGGGGTGAGGCGGGGGTGAAGTTGGCACTGAATTGATCTGCCAAAATACTGGCAATATCCTTGGGATCAGTATATTTAATGCCATTCTGTTGTAGCTCAGAGCAGATTTGAGCATTGCCATTTAGATTCTTGACATAGTTATAGAATGCCTTGTGGTTGTCTTTGGAATATTTGGCGATTTTATTTTCATAACTAGCTTTGGAGGATTTTATGAGGGATCTCAGCTTCTTACTGAGGCTGGTAAGGGAGTTTTTTGCATCCTGGGATTTTTCTCTTTTCTGCAACAGTTTTTTCCTTTTGTTGTAAAGTTTGTTTATAGCAGGGGACCATCAGATTGGCTTTCTTTTTTTGGAGGAGAGCATCTTGGTTCTATTTGGGATGGCACGATTCATGCATGAGTGGATGTGCTCATACAGTGCCGCAGTGTAGGATTCAGCAGTCGAACTTTCAGTTCCCATCTGCATGGGTGTCATGAAGTTTGTCACTTCTGACTTGAGTAGCATGAAGTTGGATTTGGAGAAGTTTTTTATGGAGGTTTCCTTAATGGGGGTGGGGGTGGGATGTGGATGTTAAGGGTGATTAGCTTATGGACAGACCTGACAAATGAGGGGGGGGGTGACCATAAGTGTGGAGCATCAATTTCCCATGCTGGTAATGACCAGGTCTAGGATATTGGAGCCCCTGGTGGGACTATGGATTAGTTCATCCAGGGTGTTGGAATTTATGAATGCCAAGAATCGTTGGGGAAAGGTGTTGGTACATGAGTAGTTTTCCCAGTTAATGGCAGGGTAGTTGAAATCACCCAGTATTAGGGTGTTTGGTTGTATCTTAATATTTTCCAGTATGTTCAGAAAGGTGTAGTGAGAATCATGGGGCATGGTGGGGGATCTGTAGCAAGCTACAATTTGGATTGCAGTCTTACATAGTGTTAGTTGCACCTGGAGAATTTCAGATGCATTGTGTTGGGCAACTAGCCTGGTGGTGTGAATATCCTTGGTGAATATGGACACTCCTCCACCTTTAGTGTTTTGGTCCAGGTTTGGTGGCCAAAAAGTGTGGTAAGAGTTGTAGCCTGGTATTGCAGGGGTGCTCTCTGGAGCCTTGAACCAGGTCTCAGTTACTGCACTGATATTGATGTTCTCCATTTTTAGGAGTGCCTCGAGAGAGTGCATTTTGAAGTTTAGACTTCAAGCATTAAGTAGCATTACCTTCAGAATTTGCATTCTTGTACCTGTTACAGTGGTGGTTTTGTCCTTGATATATTAGGATTGTATGACAGCACTGTAGTCAAACCTCATTACAGCAGTATTTTTTACATGTACCTCACCAGACACATATAGTAGCTGGAGAGACCACAGAGCCTTCTCAGGAAGATAACATAGGGCTTACACACCTTGCCATGATGTATGTGAATAGATTGAAAGTCAATCACTTTAAACTTTATTGTATAGGATGAAGTAACTTTTGCCTGACCCTGTCCTGGTGGTTGTACTGCATATCCAAAAATGTGATATAGCTAATGACATCAGCAGTGTCTGTTGAGGAGAAGATGAAATGTCCCACATGCTGATGTAAAAATGGTCTTTGTAATGTCAAGCAATAGCTCTCACAGCTGACTGCAGTGAGAATAGCACCCCATACCTATCTAAGTACACAGAATACAGAACGCAGTATTTTACACAAGTGCCACCACTCAAGTCTGACTTTGAGTGTGTTAGACAACACTTTTTAGTTGATGACATCAGCAATGTCTATTGAGGAGAAGATAACTGTCCCACATGCTGGTGTAAAATGCTCTCTATAATGTCAAGCAACAGCTCACACACAGTCGACCATAATGAGAACAGAACCTCTACCTATGTAAGTACACAGACTACAGAACACAGTATTTTACACAAGTGCCACAGCTCAAGTCTGACTTAAACTGTGTCAGACAACACTTTATAGCTGATGACATCACCAGTGTCTGTTGAGAAGAAGATAACAGTGCCCCACATGCTGGTGTAAAATGCTCTCTGTCATATCAAGCAACAGCTCACACACATAGTTGACTGCAGTGAGAACAGAACCCCTGCCTATCTAAGCACACAGACTGCAGTACTTTATACAAGTGCCACAACTCAAGCCCAACTTGCAGTGTGTCAGGCAACACTTTATAGCTGATGACACCAGCAGTGTCTGTTGAGGAGAAGATAGTGTCCCACATGCTGGTGTAAAATGCTCTCTTTAAAATCAAGCAACAGCTCACACACACACACACACACACACACACACACACACACACACACACACACACACACACACACACAGACACACACGCACACACACACGCATGCACACATGCACACACACACACTTGGCTGCAATAAGAACAGAACCCCTATTAATCTAAGTACACAGACTGCAGTACTTTACACAAGCACCACAGTTCAAGTCTGACTTGGAGTGTATCAGACAACACTTTATAGCTGATGACATCAGCAGCACCTGTTGAGGGAAAGATAACAGTATCCCACATGCTGGTGTATAATGCTCTCTGTAATGTTAACCAATAGTTCACACGCACACTTGACTGCAATGAGAATAGAACCCTTACCTATCTAAAGTACACAGACTACAGAACACAGTGTTTCATGCAAGTACCACTGCTGAACTCTGACTTTGAGTGTGTCAGACAACACTTTATAGCTGATGACAACAGCAGTGTCTGTTGAGGAGAAGATAACAGTGTCCCACATGCTGGTGTGAAATGCTCTCTGTCATATCAAGCAAGAGCTCACACACACACACACACACACACACACACACACACACACACACACACACACACACACACACACACACACTTGACTGCACTGAGAATATAACTCTTCCTTATCTAAGTACATGGACTACAGAACACAAGTGTATTATGCAAGCATCTTAGTTATGTAAGAGTGGAGGTGAACTTATAGTAGATGACATCAGCAGGCCATGTGGGAGACAAGAGGTTGGGAGGCCTGTATGAAACGGATGCATAGCTTTGAGCAAGTATCAAAATACTGACAATCAATGTAATTGGAAATGTAACTGCCAGATACACACATCTGCTCTGCTGTCTAGACACGGACAGTCAACTGCAGTGAGAATAGAACCTCTCCCTATCTAAGTACACATACTACAAAACACAGTACTTAATGCAAGCTTCACAGCTCATCTGATTTATATAGGAGTGCAGGAGAACTTATAGTAGATGACATCAGCAGGCCATGTGGGAGAAAAGAGGTTGGGAGGCCTGTATGAAATTGGTGTGTAGGCATGAGGAAGTATCAAAATACTGCAATTCATATAATTGAAGAAGTAACTGTAGGATACGCATGTCTGCTATACTGTCTAAACAAACACACACACTCACAGTCGACTGCAGTGAGAGCAGAACCCCTACTTATCTATCTACACAGACTACAGAACACAGTATGTTATGCAAGTACCACAGGATAAATCTGTTTTACACAAGACTGCAGGTGAACTTATAGTAGATGACATCAGCAGGCCATGTGATTGACAACTGTTTGTGAGGCTTGCTTAGGCACATAGCTTCATAGGTTCATATGAGGCTACTAGCCTAATAGCACTAGGGTCTTTAGAAGCCTAGCTGTGTAAAAACACCTGTACCATTATCAAGCATAGTTGGGTGGTAATCTTTAGCAGATCATGTTTGTGAGCAGCACCAACTGGCCCTTTCCATGAGGGACATAGATGCCAGCCCAGTGGTGACTTTACAATCACCCAACCAGTAGGCATAGTTTCCCTTGAACAGGGTCATTGAGAAAGACTGCTTCACATGCAATGGGAGACTATTACAGAGGAGTCTGAATCATTGTGGATATATCTGTCTCCCCAGCCTGATCTGTTTATATCACAGGCTAGGTTGAGAACCCTGGGGCAAATTATACTTGTCCCACTTGAATTGCAGATGTCCAGTACTTACATAATTCTAGGATCTGAGACTGCTCTGCAGTGCAGCCAAAGTTCCTCTCTCAGCTGCCTGAGTGATACCAAGTAGAGTAACAGGTATGTCAGTCTTTCCATGCAGGTCATGTTTGGAAGCCTGGGAGTCCCCCAGGCACAACCCTGTGTTCTCTCCAATTGCTGCAGGTGTCTGTGAGGTACAAAGAGATGTGAGCATTGTACTCCATTATTGGTGTGCTAAGAGTAGAGTACAGCAGATGTATAACTACCCTGGTCTTGGATGTAATGTCCATATGTATAATGTGGGCAGTGCAGTTTGTGTGTGTCACTACTATGGGAACATCATGATGAAAGTGTAGATTGCTATCAACATGTGTTCTTAAGTCTCACAACACTCTGTTTGAGCTTAGGGGGTGCTATGTATATCATAATTAGCAGGGGTACTTCATTGACAAAGGTGACAAAGAGTCATTGTATGTTTAAAGTTCAGTCTGTGAGTTTGTCACCAATCATCAGTCTATGTTAACCCTTACTGCAATATTTTACCATCATTGTGGACTCTATGTGAGTGTGTTCAGTTAATCATCTGCAAACTTGGTAAACCACAGGCCATCCACTGTTGTCTGTGCTTCAGGGAAGTATTTCCTAAACAGTTGAGGTCCCAGCACAGATCCTTGTGGTATTCCACTGGTGAGTGGGGTAGTGATGGAGGTGCAGTCCCCAACTTTGAGAGTGTGTATTCTGTTATTGAGCCAGTTGGTTCCCCATCTAATACTGTATGGACTAATTCCCAGATGCTAGATCTTCACTATTAGACATGAATAGGGGACAGTGTCAAAGGCCTTGGATAACTCAATATAGGAGGTATGTCCTGTTATTCCTCATCCAGGTCTTTGGGGTCAGTATCTAAGAAGTCCACAGAGGTCAATAAGCAAGCTCTACCACTGCAAAACCCAAAATGGGTAGAGTAAACTGTGTTGAAAGTTATCTCTGTCCCTGTTAATATGGTCCATGCTGACTCCTGCAGTAGCCGTGCAGATTAGGCTTTTCAGGTGTATGGGTCTGTAGTTGTAGTTCTGCATGTTACTACATTGATGTGTATGTCATAGCACACCACATTTGATATTAGATTTTGTAGTGTGGTTGATATATGTGTGGAAAAAGTACTGAAACCTCTGGGTTGTAGTGCTTGGGGGTGCCAATGCATGGATGTATTTTAAATATACGACATACAGTTAGATAGGGCCCTGAGTTTGTGATGCTTCATGTCTTACAAAGGAAGTGGATAGTAAACAACAGAAACACTGTATAATATATACATTTCCATAGCGTGAGGAGCAGCAGGTTTGTGCAAAGGTTAGCAAAGTGTAATAAACATGCAATATACACCTGTCTGTGCATTGATAAGACCTGTTCAAATAAGAGCAGCATTACTTACGTCTGACAGTTAGTATTGAGTCTGAGGACTACACCTGATACTTAACTGACTCTGTGGCAGCAGGTGTTAATAGACTGATACAGTCCTTTTTTGGGTCTGATGATACTGGGTTGAAATACGGCTGTATATAATACTTTTAACTACTTTTGCTTTAACATTGGTGCATGTTGGTGTGCAATGCCCATTATCATGCAATAATGCATTAAAGAAAAGAAATGGGTAAGATAGGACAGTGGAGAAATGGAGATGCTAAAGTCTGACAGTTAGTAATGAGTATCTGGAATACACTTGCTATTTAACTGACTATGTGGTAGCATGTGTTCATGCAGTTAATGCAGAAATACATACAATTTTGTGTTTGAATACAACTGAATCTAACACTTTTAAGTACTTTTGTATTACTGCTGCTATGCGTTGGTGCATGCACAATACTGCATTAAAGAAAAGAAATGGGGAAGATAGGACCATGGTTAAATGTGGAGCAAGCAGGGGAAAGACCAAATGGAAAGCAATACAGGAATGTGCAGGGGGGAGGTAGGAAAGAGCTATCATTTTCTTCAACAGTAAAAACTGATAATATATGCAGAATATTAACTGAATTTGGAGTGTCACCTCCAGAGAGAGGGGTGAGCACAACACAATCATGTTGTGTAGCCAATTGGACCAAATCAAGTGTGTCAAGAAGACACGTGTGTGAAATGGAGAGCTATGTATGGGATGATTTTGTTTTTGTGGGACAGGTGCTGTTTTTTATGGAGCTAGAGAACTGTTGGGGAAGGGATATAGGTATGTCTGAGTCTGGTAAGTTGGGTAGTCGAGGAAGCAATTGCAGACAGATAAGACAAACAAGACAAGACACAGGGACAAGTTATGAGCACAAGAGGTCAGGGGACACTATGGATGGGGGGAAGGTGGGGACATCCAGGATCCATGGATGTCAAGCTGGTTGACAATGAAAATTGAGTCCTCACCAACAGGACTGTCATCATTGTCACCTCACTCCCCTACTGGTGGGAGTCCTCAATATCTCCTCCTCCTACTGGCTTACATAAAATGAGGGAGAGCAGCCCTTCCACCTGGCATAGGCATGCACCAACAGTGCAGAGCACATCCCTATAGACCATTCCTGGCAGTTCAGTGGGATTGACAAACTCACCACCCCTGCCACTGGTCCCTGAGGGAACTGGTGGCCTATCCTCCAGGGCAGAACTACCTAAGGGGGCAGGTAGTGCAGGAGCAGCAGAGGTGGTGCTGCCAGGTCAGCTCCCAGACATGCTGAGCAACTGAAGAATTAACAGTTATTGTATAGATGGGAAGTGTGGTATTTGAACCAACCACGTCTGACTAAAGTCTAATATTGTACTCTTGGTTTGTGCTTTAGATAAATGCATGCATACTTGCTTTTACAGTTGGAATATACACGTTCATTTTGATACAACTGTATAAAATAACAAACAAGCTATCTTTGTTTGTGTTGCAGACTAATGCAGGCATACTTGCTTTTATAGTTGAGATATGCATGCTCAATTTGATACAACTTTTTTAACATGCCACAAAAGCTATCTTTAACTTTTAATGCTACAGTAACACTACTGTTCTGCTCATACCTACCAGATGCTTCCCTCATCCTCGCCATTCTAGTGGCATGGGTCATGACATTGCACTCTCTCTGTCTCCATGGCAGCTGTGGAAAAAAACTGAATAGAACACAATATTTTTATTTGTTTATTTATTTAACATTTGTTGACCTGGAAAGTCCAACTAGGCTTCACAGACCCTATTTTCAGCAGAGGCCCAGGGAGAAATGCTCCTGTTGCATGTCTTTAGAATGGGGGAGGAAACCGGAGTGCCTGGAGGAAACCCACGTGAATGCAGCGAGAACATGCAAACTCTGCACAGAAGGCACCCCAGCCAAGAATCGAACCGGTGAACCTCTTGCTGTGAGGTGACAACGTTAACCGCTGCATCACTGCTCCGCTCAAAGAATACCATTATGAACACCTGTCTTGCCTATATTTAGCTTTTTAGCCTTACAAGTACTCTCTGTAGTTGATACTTACACTTGTCGGATATCCTCCATCCTAAATTCCTTGATCCAAGCATCAAGGGTACCCCTCTTCCTCTGAAGTAGGTCACTAAAGTGGTGCCTACATTGTTTACCAGTGTGGAGGATACTGGTGGCAGTGGTCACAGCCTGGGCAAAACTATCCCAAGCCTGTGATTTATACTGGGACCCAGAACAGTCCCCCTGCAACAACCTGGCACTGTGATGTTTCACAAGGTGCTCAACAAAAATGTTGTGCTTGTGGACACCACATCTTTGAGCCCTAAATCTCACACCATCTCCATGAACACCTGCCATGTCTATCACAGATCAAGAGCTTGAAGGTTTTCAGCAAATTCCAGTTATCACACTTTTACTGGGAATGTGCACACTTTTTGAAAATGTTGCTCACAGTGCAGCATTGAGCAAACACAGTGCTCTGGGGTGCATGATGGTAAGCAGTGCACAACAGTGGCAAGCAATGCAATTTCCAGGTTATTTAATGTACAGACACTTGTATAAGTGTGTTAGTCAAATGTAAAGACCATGCCAGTCCAGACAGCAGAAATATACTTATGGGAACATAGTACACAGCATACCAGCAGTCATACATTTGATAATAAATATGATAACACATAGATAAAGAAAGAAATAACTGACACAATATTAGTGTCTCATCCCTTATATATATAATTAATATCAGCGACACTATGTCTAGTGTTATAAATGGAGTGACTATAATGGGAATTGGAGCAACAGTACAAATGTATGGAATATGCTGTAGTTGAACCCAGGACCATGTGTATGGCAGTTCTACATTTACACCTGTTGCCACAACAAGGTTAAGAAAGCACATGTCTATGTTGCTATAAACTCCAATGTCACAACAGTAAAACAAAGGTTGCACACCCTGTTTTGGAATCCAGGACCATCTGTACTCTAGCCCTACACTTACACCTGCTGTCTCAGTATTAGTTACATGGCATTGCTTATTTTGCTATTCACTGTTAAGGTCTCGCTGTTAACTGTCTCTCAGAAACATTTGTGCGATGCCCAGTAGTATTAATTGAATGCATTCAGTTTCTATTTTTGGCTGTCTGGGTTCTGTCTGCTCCTAGGTTCCAGTTTGGGCACTGCTGCATTTTATGCACACCAGATAAACACAGCTGAACCTGACATTCATTTTCCTCCATTCTCCATGTTTGCACTGAGCAGTGCAATGTGCAAACATGAGAAAAGAAAAAGAGAGAGAGAGAGAGAGAGAGAGAGAGACAGAAAAGGATTTGAACCCACTACATCTGGCCACAAAAAGGTAAGCATAACTGCATTAACAAGTGCTGCCACAGACTCAGTTAAGTAGCAGGTGTGTTTCTTACACTTAATAATAACTGTCAGACTTTAGCAATGCGACTCGTGTTTGTGCACTGTTAAGCAGTGTGCAGACAGGTGTATCTTGCATGTGTAAATACTTTGCTAATTGTTGCGCAATGGAAAACTACATGTCAGGTGCCAGGATCTGCAAAGTCATGCACTCACTGAAGTCGCTAACAACAAGCACAGTTACACTTCTGTCTTATTCCATGTTGTAGTTAATGACTTGAAACCTAGCTCACTGGACTACATAAAGAGCGGTATGACTGAGCTCACAGATTACCTGTTCTAGACAGGTTTGTCCATAGCCCTAAGCCACATTCTACCTTCACCCAGGATGATACTTTAATACAAACAAAATAATTATCGACTTCAACAATTAGCTTAGCTACTGGTGTCAATCCAAGGGGATCCAGTATTTGTCAGCCTGGGATGGTATGGTCGACAGACCATGCTGCTTTGCCAGGGATGGCTTTTATCTTTCACCTCTTGCCTTTCGGTTACTGGCCAAGGTACTTGCCACTCCCATAGTGGCTTTTTTTAGGCACTGTCATAAGAACAACATTTCTGACATAAAAATATCCTCAAAAGACAAACTTAAGGTTATGCTGCTTAATGCTAATCATGCAAATCAGAAACTACACTGAATGGAGGCATTACTTATTTGGGAAGATGTCAATGTTTGTGCAGTCACAGAGACATTGTTTAGGGCTGCAGAGAGTACTCTGGCCATGGAAGGCTGTAATGACTTCCACTTGTTCAGGCCACAAAATGAATGTGAAAGAAACAAAGGAGGAGGTGTTTCCATCTTTGTGAAAGACAAATATTCCTCTAGACTGGTTAAGCAGTATGACTCCCTAGAGTAACTCCAAGTCCAGCTAACTGTAGGACAACCCCCCTTCCATATCATTGTTAGCTACAGGTCCACCTAAATGAACCATGAAAATCACACAGTGCCTTCCTGGACCTACTTGAGTCACTCATAATACAACCAAACACCCTAGGCATGGGTGACTTTAACTATCCTTTCATCAAATGGGATAAGCATATGAGCTCAAACATGCTTGCCTTAAGGTTCCTGCACTTTGTCAACTCAAATGCTCTGGAACAGTTAGTCCACAACCCCGCAAGGGGATGGAATGTCTTTGAACTAGTATTCACCCACATGGGAAATTCCTGCACTACCCCATGTGTGAGACCCTCCCTGGTAAGGTCTGATCCTAAATCAGTCACACTCAGTGTAACAATCATACATGACCCCACCCTCAGGATCCAAAAAGTTGAAAAGTTTCTATAAAGCAAACTATAGCCTCCTAGGCAATGGCATACATAGGTTCAAACCTCCCCTACCTCCGTTGACAGTAAAGACTCCTATATGGAGGTCTATACAAATGCCCTGTGTAAACAGCTTTACAAGTGTATAGTCTTAGCCATACCAGGACAGATCAAAACTTACTCACAAAAAAACAAGCCACTGTGGTGGACAGCTATCATAAATAGATTATACAACATGACAAAGAAATTGATGTCCAGGAATTACAGGGAACAGACTCAGGAGAAGAACACCCTCCATAGCTTGAACAAGCAAATGAGACATTGTGTAAAGTCCTCTAAAGCTAGTTACAAAACTAAATTAGCATCCATAGCTAAAAATGATCACAAGGCATTCTTTTGCTATGTCTGTAATGTAAAATGGAAGGCCCGGCTTTGCACCAAATTCATAGTGGACAGTACCAGTCTTACTGAACCTGAGGACATCGCCAACCTATTAGCAGACAGATTTGGCAAAACTTTCACACCCCTGTCTCCAGCAATCATACCCCAAAGCATACCTGTCACCAGATCTCTACCTGTTATCTCCAAACTGCACTTGCCAAGGGCAAAAGCACAGCTTCTATGGGACTGGATAACATCCCAGGCTGCTTACTAAATGGTATAAAGCAAGAGTTAGTAGAACCACAGGATACTGTCTTCAACCACAACTGAAGTATTGGGCTTGTGTTGTCAGAGTGGAAAACAGCAACTGTACTCCCCTTGCACAGAGTGGGTTCCTCACCCAACCCAAGGAACTACAGACCCATAAGCCTGACCTGTCTTGTCTGTAAGGCCATGGAGAGAATCATATTGGACCTTATCAACAAGGACATTGGTGACCTTCAAACTCTTGACCTGATCCAGTTTGGCTTCATTAAGGGGAGATCATACCTGTTAAACCTAGTGGAATCCTTCAAGAGTGTCACCAAAGCCCTGGATGAAGACAAATCAGAACATACTGCCTATCTCGACTTGGAAAAGGGCTTTGACATAATCTTCCACTCAGGCATCCATGAAAAACTCACCCAGGTGGGAATTAGCCCATACATCATTAGACAGGTAGCCAACTAACTCATCAACAGAACACATACAGTCATACTTGGGGATTCCACCAGTATCAGAAGACCTGTTACTAGTGGTGCTCCACAAGAGTCTGTGCTGGGCCTCCTACTGTTTGGAGTCTATTTCTCAGAAATTCAGATGATAGCAGATGGCCTGTGGCTCACCAAGTTCACTGATGACTGCAAACTGTGTGCAATCATTGAATCCCCAAATGATGTCAACATACCACAAATGGGCTTGCATACATAAATGATTGTTGCCAAAGACACAGGCTTAACTCAAAAAATGCACTATTATCCCTTTCAGCAAAGGAGAAGTCCCTGCAAATTAAATTATTAATAATACCCCCTATGTCCCAACCTAATGGTGAGAGATTTGAGAATGCAGATTGATAGCAACATCAACTTTGATCATCATGTGTCCACAGTAGTAAGGAAGGCTTTTTATGTTGCAACTTCATAAGTAAGGACATAGCATCTAAGACTAAGGATGTTATCAGTCCACTGTACTTGTCCCTCATCAGACCAATAATAGATTACAATGCTCCCTTGTGCATGTACCTCACTAAGCACCTGCAGCAGCTGGAGAGATCTAAGAGGTTTCTCATCAAGAAAATCCAGGGACATCAACACACGACCTAAATGGACAGACTGAAGGCCCTGTCACTGTATTCTGTATTCTACAGACTGCTGAGAAAGTGACTTGTGCCTGGAAATGTTGTACCTCTGCAAATCAAAGGAAACATGACTCACTCACTGTAGGGACCTTAACTTAGCCTACAACATCAACAGGACATGCTGGAGAGACAGATATGTCTCCCAGAGATTGCCACTCCTATGGAACAAACTCCCAATTCATGTCAGACTGAGCTCATCAATAACCCTATTTAAGCATAACTTGGACAATTAGATGGGAAATTGTAAAATTACCCTGGGGGTTTCACCTATGTCTTTCTTAGACAGGGTCAACCAATGCTAATCACAGATTCACAAATATGGACTACATATCTTGGTCTATAAGGGAACAATGGTACAACTTCACTCAGCTTGAAAAGGCCCTAGGGCCATTAGCCTAGTAACTGCCTATGAACCTATGAACCTAGGGGCATTATGGCAGTAGCCTCGTATGGACCTATGAAGCTATGAACCTATGCAGGCCTGACAATATCTTGTCTCACACATGTCCTGCTGATGTCATGTACTATAAGTACAGGCAGACTTGTGCCATGGCACTTGAATTAAGTACTGTGTTCTGTAGTCTGTGTACTTAGGTAGGGGTTCTAGTCTCAATGTAGTCAAGTGTGTGTGTGTGTGTGTGTGTGTGTGTGTGTGTCTGTGTGTCTGTGTGTCTGTGTGTGTCTGTGTGTGTGTGTGTGCTGTTGCTTGATATTACATAAAGCTTTCTTTTCACTGCAACATATGGACACTGTCATTACCATATTCTCAACAGACACTGCTGATGTCATCAGCTGTATCAGATGTTTGGATATGCAGCCATCCCACCAGGGCATGGTCAGACACTAGCTTGGAGGACAGGCAGATGTCACCTCATCTTATACAAGACAGATTACAGAGACATGGCTTTTAATCTATTCATATACATCATGGCATGCTTTGTAGGCCCTGTGTTATCTTGCTGAGAAAGCCCTGTGGTCTCTCCAGCTGCTGCATGTATCTGTTGAGGTACATTTAAAAGATAGCATTACACTGTATTACTATGAGGTTTGACTACATTGTTGTCATACAATCCTAAGATCTGAATATGATGGCATGACTTATGATGTGCATCATATGTTTGTCATGAAAAATCATTAAAGAGAAAAGTTAGAACATAATGATACACATTGCAGCTTCTGACTTCATAACCCTTACAAGAGCTTTTACTATACAGTTGTAAAATGTTGATGCTATCAACTGTCTAACTTTCCAAAGCTAATATAAGTGAAAGGTACAATGAAGAGTTCAACAACACAAAAGATATACTAAGCACTAAAAGTTAGGTACAGACCCTCTGCATCAGACCCAGCTTTTGTATCCCTGAATCCAAAAAAATAGAAAACAGGGATATGGCACAGTTAACATCACTTGCACAGGGTGCTGTGTGGGTCATTACAGAGAGAAGTTAGAAAGCAATGATACACATTGCAGTTTCTGACTTCACAACCCTTACAAGAGGTTTCACTATACAGTTGTGAACTTTTGATGCTATCAGCTATCTAACTGTCCAAGACCAATTAGTCAAAGGTACAATGAGCAGTTCAACAACACACATGCAGATATGCTAAGCACTAAGTTAGCTACGCACCCGGAGCATCAGACAGAGCTTTTGTATCCTTGAATCCAAAAGATAGAAAACAGGGATATGGCACAGTTATCATCAAATGCACAGAGTGTTGTGGGAGGGCAGGAAGTCTAGGCTGACACAAAAGGTTGATGACTATGGGTGAGTAAGGACAAGAAGGCAGAGATTGGGATAAAACAACAAATGGCCACTGACACAAAATGAGTAACGTGTGTGCGTGTGTGTGCACGTGTGTGTGTGTGTGTGTGTGTGTGTGTGTGTGTGTGTGTGTGTGTGTGCGTGTGTGCGTGTGTGTGTGTGTATGAGTGTGTGTGTGTGTGTGTGTGTGTGTGCATCTGTAGGGGTCCTCCAGGTGAGATTGGTGTGTGAGTGTCTGTATGAACACAGCCAAACTTTGTGCTAGCTCTACATCTCGGTCTGTCAGACAAGTGTAAACCATCCAAGGTAGAGGTAGCAGTTCATTGTTGTTGTCCCTGACCACAAGAACTGGCTCTACCAGGAGTTGAACTGGCACCTACACACCAAAAGATCAGATGCAATGCTGCTACCTGAATGTGACTGATGTCTGCTGGATGATCTCCCTTCATGGGGATGCCCAGAACCATGACCCCATGGCCTGCCATATCTGGGTGTGGACAGCACACTCACTGACAGAGTAGTGGGACTACTACCACTATAGCATGGTCAGGCACGGCCACTTTGGCTGACAGCAGATGATGTGGCTGACCTACACCTATGAGGATGACATTCTCCTCCCAGCAGATGTTCCATCACAGACACTGCTCACTTCACAACAGACACACTTCAGTCCATCACAGACAGCCCCTCATTCCAAAGTGTCATTCATCCAATCCAGTGAATCGGCAGCAGGGTAGAGGCAGTCATGCATGTCAGACTATGCCACATCCTCAACCCTGAGCATTTGTCTGGCGCACTTATGGAAACATGCCTATGCCACCGTGATGGCCCTAAACATATGTTGAGTGGCACGGAAAGTGACACCTGCACCAGATGGTGGAGGGACAGCAAACCCCCCTCTCAGCACTCCTCTCAATCCTCCTGTGTGGGACCTAGCTCACACTTTGGCTATGGCCAGACTCAACAGGCACTGAAGCCACAGTAGCCACACTTCCCTGATCAATGTCCTTGCCCTCCACCTGTCCAATATCTGTTGGCTCACTGGACTGGGTAGGCATAGGCCTATTGTCTGTGCCTGATGGAAATGCAGGGGGTGGCTGTATGTCAACCTCAGTGACAGATTCAACCCCTTGTACTCTCCGATTGTGCCTCACTTTGGCTACTATCATCATCAGAGTCTGTGGATACACTGACATGAGGTGGCACAGGGCCCAGACTCCCACTGTCATGATTACCTGTGATAAAAAGCAAGAAACTCAGGAATAAATTAATACCTGCAGTACTATAGTGCAATGCATGCTAACAAACTAACAGTGCTGCCAGTTATTACAGATAGTACAGCAATACATGCAATAGGCCGGGGATCAACATCACTCCCTACAATATTTTTTTAAATTGCTCAGCAGTACTGACATAAAAATGTTTGCCTTACCATTGCAGATGAGATACTCCTCTGTAGTCCAGATGGTCCTGGAAGAACTTAAGGAGGAGGTAAGGGAAACATCATCACAATTAACAGTGACAAAGGGTGTAATACATTTACCCCTTTATATATGCATTAAGTTTAATGTCAACAATAACATGGCTGACAACTACAACCTAAGCTTATAACTGTAGCAATCTTCAACCCCCCCCCAAAAAAAAAGACTTGTGACACAGAATTAACTTATTCATTTCAATTGTTTTACTATACAACATCGCACCCTACAATATTTCTTTAAATTGCTCAGCAGTACTGACATAAAAATGTTTGCCTTACCATTGCAGATGAGATACTCCTCTGTAGTCCAGATGGTCCTGGAAGAAGTTAAGGCGGAGGTAAGGGAAACATCATCACAATTAACAGTGACAAAGGGTGTAATACATTACCCCTTTATATATGCATTAAGTTTAATGTCAACAATAACATGGCTGACAACTACAACCTAAGCTTAGAACTGTAGCAATCTTCAACCCCCCCTCCCAAAAAAAAAGACTTGTGACACAGAATTAACTTATTCATTTCAATTGTTTTACTGTACAACATCGCACCCTACAATATTTCTTTAAATTGTTCAGCAGTACTGACATAAAAATGTTTGCCTTACCATTGCAGATGAGATACTCCTCTGTAGTCCAGATGGTCCTGGAAGAAGTTAAGGAGGAGGTAAGGGAAACATCATCACAATTAACAGTGACAAAGGGTGTAATACATTACCCCTTTATATATGCATTAAGTTTAATGTCAACAATAACATGGCTGACAACTACAACCTAAGCTTATAACTGTAGCAATCTTCAACCCCCCCCCCAAAAAAAAAGACTTGTGACACAGAATTAACTTATTCATTTCAATTGTTTTACTATACAACAGTATTCAACTGTTCAGATAACAAAGCCTACCTGGGAAGCTCCTACAGGGATGTGCTTGCTGTCTCAGAAGGTGTTGTGCCCAGTGCCCACATCCAGTACATGCTGCTCTGCACTCTGTTGGGAGGTGCCTGGATTTTTTATATTGGCCAGGAACTGTTCATTTGGGGTTAGTGGGGGATCCCTATCAGGTCCTCCCCCAGTAGCCATTTGATCATGGCCCAGTGCAGCTGCCCCCTGTATGCAGTAGTGGTCATGTCAGTGGCCCTGTGGTGCACCTGTTCATATGTTCTGCCATGACTTCCCATGGCATTCACATTCTGCACAATTTGCTGCCATATTTGCATCCAGAGTGCCATATCTCCCCATCCCCTTTCCAGGAGAAAAGTACCATGTTGATGAAACCCATCCACAATTACTTGATTTTCCCTATCGGTGAAGGGGGTCTACGTGGATTGACACATCTGTGTGACATATTTGTAGGTGTCCTAAAGGATAACAGAAGTATAATACACATAAGTATCACATAACTGCAAAATAACTGTTTCCAGATAAAACAGAAAAGGTAATCAATCAGTATTACCCACTGGAGAAACATAAAACAGTCTACAGATGTGAAATACTAACAACAGACAAGATCCAAAATGCAGAGAGTAACAAGAGCAGCATATCCTTGTTTGTGCCATAACAGTAACTCACCTTTGCCTCCTCCAAAAAAGAACAGTCCATTTTTGTTTGTGCCATAACAGTAATTCATCTCTGCCCCCCCCCCCCCCCCACAAAAGAACAGACAAAGGACCCATTTTGTTAACAAAACATCTTTGAAATGCTAAGAGTTCTATCAAAGGACCTGTCCATGAAACATTTGTACATATTTATCACATAGCATCCCATTTTCATGTATTGTAAATCATATGTACCTCTGAAATGGCTTGATAAACATGCCCATACCATCAGTACACTTCTAACTAATGCATACAGATAAAAGTGTAAAAACCTTTGCCTCACATTATTCTTAAATACATTCCAGCATATGCAGTATGTAGGTGACAAATGGGAGCATACCTACTGAAGTTCAGTACTCTGATGTACAGAAATATCCTGAAGAAAAAGTGTTTTTGCAGTCTTCCAAACATAAAACTCTTCTCAACATCACTTAGGATAGCTACACATTTGCCTTTTTATAATTGTGCAGATTATTAATGGATTGCATCTGTCTTTGTCTGTGTTTCACACATGTTAATTACAACATAAGCAGCTGATTGCATACTAATCAACCAATCCAACATGGTGGAGCTATTCAACAAGCTATAAAGCATCAATGTGGACTCCATGCTGTTTTTTTTCTGTAAATGTCAAAACTTTTGAAGTACAGACATGAAAAGTCTACACAGACAGAATGTTACTGGCTGTTGCTGCTTTAATCCAGTTTTATGCTGCCAATAGGGCTAGTCAGAGAAGGAGAAGAGTTTTCAGGCCCCATTTAACGTATCAAACCCTACATGACATGGAAATTGTAGAGTGATACGGGGTGGACAGGGACACACTACAGGAATTCTGTGACTGCTGCCGCTCTCAACTCAGAGCCAGAGTCAAGTGAGGGCAACCCATCCCAGTAGAAACTAAGGTATGTGAAGCCCTTAAAATCTTAGGTGCAGGTACCTTTCAGAGACTAACAAGGGACATGCAGGGGGTGTTACAGGCATCAGTATCCAGGATCCTCCACCTATTCCTGAATGCTGTGCTCCAGAATGCCAGTGAGCACATATTTTCCTCATAGCTCTGAGGAGAGGACCAGAAATATGCAACAGTTCTACCAGGTAGCACACTACCCTGAAGTACTGGGTACTATAGAAGGCACTCATGTAGAAATTAAGGCACCACCTGGGGAACAGGGTAGGCTCTACATTAACAGAAAGAGCTACCACTCTATCAACTGCCAAGTCCTGTGTAATTCCAAGGGAATCATTTTGAACTTGTATGCTGGCAACACTGGCAGTTACCACAACTCGCATATCTGGCACACCTTCCAACTGTATATGTTTCAAGCAAGAAAAAAGTAGTACTCCACACCGTCAAATACTTTAATAAAATGACAAAGCTTTCAGATACAATTATCCTTCTTCAGTGTCTTACATACAATCTCAATAAAAACAGCATTTAAAGAGAGAAATTAGAAAGTAATAATACACATTGCAGTTTTTGACTTCACAACCCTCACAAAATCAAACAACATGCAGGATTCAAAACAAGGAGAGTAACAAGGGCAATGTATCCTTGTTTGTGCCATAGCAGTAACTTACCTATGTTCTCCCCAAAAGAGCAGTCCAGTCTTGTTTGTGTCATAACAGTAACTCACCTTTTCTCACCCCAAAAGCACAGGCTATGCTTGTTTGTGCCATAACAGTAACTCAGCTTTGTTACCTCCCAAAAGAACAGTGTGCCCTTGTATGTGCCATAACAGTAACTCACCTTTGCTCCTCCAAAAGAGCATTATATGCTTGTTTATGCCATCCAACCTGCCCTTCTGTTGTTGGCAACTGCATATCATATTATTCCCAGTTAATATCCTCACACATTTTAAGGTCAATGATATAGAATGGCTTAAACACCTCATGTGTCAGAGTACTTGTCAGATAACTGATGAATCACCAAGAAACACAGAAAGGTAAGACCAAGCTGTATATTTGCAAGGAATAATCATGAGAGGTTGTGTGATCACTAAGTGCACTACATCCAAATATAATAAATGCACAAATAACAGTTTGGGTTTGATATCAGTGTACATTCTCTTGCAGCTGTTTGTGTGAAGAATCACTTCAGCTCTTTGCTGCAAAGCTGACTGTCTGACAAAGAGGGATAGGTTCATAGATTCATAGGTGTGTACTAGGCTAATGGCCCTGGGACCTTTAGAAGCCTAGCCACAGGATTACCCTGGCATCATGCTACCCAACCTCAGTTCCCAGTGCGTCTGTCGGGTAGAGCCACTGGAGTTATCCCCGAGGTGAATTTTCTATTTCCCATCCACTCATCAAGATTTCTCTTGAAGACGGTCAGCGAGGTGCTCTTCTTGACATGTATGGGAAGTCTATTCCATAGCATGGGCAGTCTCTGGGTTATGAACCTGTTCCTCCAGTACATTCTGTTGAATGTTGTATTGAGGATGAGGTATCTGGAGCATGTGGTGTGGAGGGATTGTTTTTTCTTTAGATGTAGCATGGCTTTGTAAGTCAAGCAGAGATCGCCTCTAAGCAGGCAATATGAGACAGGGATCATTGGAGTTTTTTGAGTCTGTCCATACAGGACAAGTGTTTAAGGTCTAGGATCCTCTTTGTGAGGTACTTTTGCGGGCTCTCCAGTTGTTGCAGGTGTCTAGTGAGGTACATGTCAAATGGGGCATTGTACTCAATGGTGGGCTTAATGAAGGAAGAGGAGAGGGAGACAATGACCGCTTTCTTCCTGGATGCAAAACCCTTAGTAATGAAATGTGCCACATAGAAGGACTTTCTGACCACAGTGGCAATCTGGTGATCAAAAGAGAGGTTGCTGTCAACCTGTATTCCCAGATCTCTTATAACACCTTCTGTGTTCAGTGGAGTACCATCAATGTGGTAATTCATGGGAACCATTTTTTTCCCAAAGGGGGTGGTGACACATTTTTTGGCATTGACCTTAAGGCTATGGTTCTGACACCAGTAGCTGGTCTCAGTGAGGCCATTCTGTATGATGAAAACATCAATTGGGGAGTTAATAATAGCTCCCAACTTGCAATCATCTGCGAACTTTGTCAGTCAGAGTCCCTTTGTGTTGGCCTGGACTTCAGAGAAGTAGATACCAAACAGGAGAGGACCCAGGACCAAACCCTGTGGGACTCCACTCGTGACTAGTAGGCAGTCTGACTTGGAGTCAGCTACTTTCACACTGTGAGTTCTATCTGTGAGCCAGTTTTCAACCCACGTAGTGATATAGGGGTTGATGCCTAGCTTAGTGAGTTTTGCTATGATTCCTATGTGGGGAATGGTATCAAAGGCCTTGGCCAGATCAAGGTAGGCTGTTTGAACCACCTTGCCTTCATCCACAGCTCTGGTGACTGACTCAAAGAAGTCGATTAAGTTGAGCAGGCATGATCTACCCTTCACAAAACTAAACTGTGTGGGATCCAGAGTTTCGAGATTCCCTATATCCTTGTTTATTAGGTCCATGATGATGTGGTCCATAGCTCTGCATATCAGACTCATCAGGCTAATGGGGTGATAGTTCCCAGGGTCTGTAGTCACTCTTCACTTGTGGAGAGGGATGACTGTAGCAATGCGCCATTCGGTAGGGACAAAGCCTGAGCTGAGGCTGTGATTGAACAGAGCACACAGGTGAGGTGCCAGTTCACTCTGCAGTTCATGTAAAACACAGCCAGGGATATTGTCAGGTCATATAGAAACTGTATTCTTGGCCTTGGACAGTGCTGTTTTAAACTGCGCAGCAGTAATACTGGGTGCCTAGCAATCTACTGGTATTGTGATTGGTCCTTTGGGGGGAGAGAGGAGTAAAGTTGGCACTGAATCTGTCGGCCGGTATATTGGCAATATTTTTTGGCTTGGTATAGGAGGTATCATTGTGCAGTAGCTCAGAGTAAATCTGGCTATTGCTGTAGAGATTCTTTACATAACTATAGATGGCCTTGTGGTTGCCTTTACTATCTGCTGATAAGGGAGTGTTTCCATTCTTGGGACTTCACCTTATTTCGCATCAGTTTCCTCCTTCTGTTGTAGAGTTTGTTTATGGCAGGGGACCACCAGATTGGCTTCCTTTTTTGGAGGAGAGCATCTTGGTTCTATTGGGTATGGCGATAGCCATGCATTTGTGTACGTGCTCGTACAGTGCATTGGTGTATGATTCAGCAGTCATGCAACTATTCTCCATTTGCATATGTGCCGTGAAGTTAGCCACCTCTGTTTTTAGGAGCGCAAAGTTAGCTTTGGATAAGTTTTTCATGGTGGTTACCTTTGTTGGGGGGTGAGAAGAATGTGGATTTCCAAAGTGATTAGTTTGTGTTTGGATCTAACCAGGGAGGAGTTGACTATTGGTGTAGAGCAACAGTTGCCCATGTTAGTAATGACCAGGTCAAGGATGTTGCTACCTCTAGTGGGAGTAAGAACAAGCTGGTCCAGGGCATTGGAATTAATGAATTCCAGCAAATGTTGGGCAAGTGTATTGGTACACGAGTAGTTTTCCCATTTAATGGAGGATTAGATGAAGTCACCTAGTATGAAAGTGTTAGTTTGGACCCTAATATTCTCCAGGGTGCTTAGGAACATGGAGTGTGAGTCTTGGGACATGGTTGAGAACCTATAGCAGGCTACAACCTGAATTTTTGTCTTACCCAATGTTAGCTGCACCTGAAGTATCTCTGTTGCATTATTTTGGGCTACCAGTCTTGAGGTGTGCACATCCTTTGTGAATATGGAAACACCACTGCCTTTGGAGCTTTAGTCCAAGTTCTGAGGCCAAAAGGTTTAGAATGAGTTATAGCCTGGTAGTGCAGGGATGCTTTCTGTTGCCTTGAACTAGGTCTTTTACACCACAAATGGTGATGTTCTCCATATTAAGGAGTGCTTTGAGCGAGTGGATTTTGAGATTTAGACTTCTAGCATTGAGCAGCATGACCCTCACATTTCATTTATCTGTAGCTGTTACAGTAGTAATTTGGTCTTTGGAACACTGCCTAAAAAGGCACTATAGTGATGGCAAGAGCCGTGGCCAGTATCTGTAAGCCCAGGGGTGACAGATGTGGGCCATCTCTGGCAAAGCATAGAGGTCTGTCAGTCATGTCATCCCAGGCAGACAGATACTGGATCCCCTTAGAATGACACCAGAAACTTATCCAATTGTTGAAATCAATCATTTTCTGCTTGTACTGTGGTATCATTTTGGGTGATGGTAGGATGCTGCTCTGGGCTACATAATCCGAGAGCTCCTCCATGTTTCTTTTCATATAGTCCATGGAGGTATGTCTCAGGTCATTCACACCCACCTGTACAATGACAGAGCCATATTTGTACCTGCTGTTGAGGGACCTGAGTATATGCATTATGTGGCAGACCCTGGCACCTGATAGGTAGCTGACTGTTACTTTCTCCTTATTCAACCTAGTGAGTGGGACATCAGTGTGCCTCACTATCGAGTCACCTATAACTAGTGTGTTGGGCATGCTGTTTTGCCTTCGGGACTTTAGTTGAGTGGCACACTGTTTAGGAGAGTTAGGTGTCTCATGATTAGTGTTGTGTTGTGGTGGCCGAGTGCATTTTTGCCTTGGAGGTCTGTGCTGTTTGGGTAGATTTTTAAGAGAGTCCACGAAGGTGGGTGTGTGGTTTGTGTTTTTATGTGAAGGCAGTACTGGTGTGTGTTGTGAGGGCTATGTGTTCCATGTGGTGTGGTGCAAGTGTTGACATTCTCCTCTTCCAGTCTTGGCTGGAGAGTGCATGGCTTCCAGTTTGGATATATAAGTGCATCTCTGGCAAGTCTGAGTGTCAGAAGGTAAGATAAGAGGGTTGTCAGTGTACATGAGACAGTTGCTACATTGCCTCAGGATGCCTAAGTTCACCAGGTTAATAGGAGAATGCACAGGGAACTGATCTTTAGACATGCCTGGAGGGGTGGGCATTAATAATATGTACTGGATCTGTTTCCTTGTAGAACATGTTGTGTTTGTAGCACTTTTGTGTGCTACAATAATTGCTACAAGAAGTCTGGTAAAGTGCTAGACTAATAAGCTAGTAAAAGTGTGGGAGAGGAGAGAACTAGCAAATCTAAGGGAAAAATTAAAGAGCAGACTTTGGTACTGCTCAGAAACTTACAACAGTCCTGGATAGAGCAAGTCTGTATCTGGACTAGACTAGTTACAGGAAAGGTGGGAAACAAGCGCAAATGTGGGCTTTTAAACCAGAAAGTTGGGAGACCTGGAAAAAACTACCCAAACAGCCAATAAACTACAATTTCTGGGCCAGAAACCACTCCTCTTGTGGTAGATAAGCTAAATAGTGCTTACCACTCCCACTGATAAGGTAGAAGGCTTCCCTCCAATACAGAAAGGCTTGGGAGGGCTCAGAAGCTGACATACAATCTTGGATATAACAAATCTGTATATGGACTAGACTAGTTACAGGAAAGGTAAGAAATGTGCAAGTGCAGGCTTTTAAACCAGAAAGATATGAAAAAAACTGCCCAAATGGCCAATAAACTAAAATTTCTTGGCCAGAAATCACTCCTCTTGTGGTAGATAGGCTACCTAGTGCTTACCACTCTCACTAATAAGCTAGAAGGCTTCCCTCCAACACAGAAAGATTTGGAGGGCTCAGAAGCTTACAAACAGTCCTAGATACAGCAAATCTGTATCTGGACTAGACTAGTTACAGAAAAGGTGGAAAACAAGGGCAAATGCAGGCTTTTAAACAAGAAAGTTGAAAGAGATGGAAAAAACTCCCCAAACAGCCAATAAACTACAATTTCTGGGCTAGAAACCACTCCTCTTGTGGCAGATAGGTTACCTAGTGCTTACCACTTCCACTGATAAGCTAGAAGGCTTCCCTCCAACACAGAAAAGCTTGGGGGGCTCAGAAGCTTACAAACAGTGTTGGATACAGCAATTCTGTATCTGGACTAGATGGGTTCCTATCACGTAGTCGAACTTTTACAAGTTCAAACCACATATGGTTGAGACCCTAAATTTGAATTTGTAAAAGTTTGCACATTTGAATGGAAATCTCCATAAGCAGAGATTTCCATTATGTTCAATGTGGTGCGATCTCAGAGTTGGTGTATTTAAGTAACGGGGGGTGTGGAGTGCAGGAGGGCTTGCCCCACCACTTACAATTCATTTGGTTGTATGTTGTTTTTTATTTTTTTATGTAGTCAAAGTTCCGTAACTTCGAACATAATGGTTCAACCATTAGGTGGTGGGAGTTATGGAACTTCAACTATGTAATATAGACCCAGACTTCACTAGTTACAGGAGAAGTGGGAAACAAGCTCAAACATGGGCTTTTAAACTAGAAAAGTTGAAAGAGGTGGGAAAACTGCCCAAATGGCCAATAAACTAAAATGTCTTGGCCAGAAACCACTCCTCTTGTGGTCGATAGGCTACTTAATGCTTACCACTCCCACTGATATGCTAGAAGGCTTCCTTTCAACACAGAAAGTCTTGGGGAGGGCTCAGAAGCTTACAAACAGTCCTGGATACAGCAAATCTGTATCTGGACTAGACCAGTTACAGAAAGGGGAAAACAAGTGCAAATGTGGACTTTTAAATCAGAAAGTTGAAAGAGATGGAAAAAAATGCTCAGTGGTGAATAAACTACAATTTCTGGGCCATAAACCACTCCTCTTGTGGTAGATAGGCTATCTAGTGCTTACCACTCCCATTGATAAGCTAGAAGGCTTCCCTCCAACACAGAAAGGCTTGGGGGTGGGGTCAGAAGCTTGCAAATAGTCTTGTTTTCTGAAGGTGCATTGGTCTGAGAGTTTAAATTCAAACCTATGTAGAAATATCTCATGTGAACTAACATTTTCTACATTGTATGTCATAGTTTGCATTTCCTCATTTCAAGTATTTCTCCTTTTTGTGCTGGATAAGTAGACCACTCAGAAAGTATAAAGACAAAAATAGAAATTATATATTCAATCAATGATATTCCCTGTGGCAGCAGGTATAAGTATAGGGCTTGAATACGGATGGTCTTGGGTTCTAGTACAGCATTTGCAACTTTTGTTTCACCATTGCCACATTACAGTTTATAGTAATGAATGGAAACATGAACAGCTGTTATTTCAACTCGCTCTCCTGTCGCAACAGGTGTTAGTGCAGGACTGTCATTCAGTTCAAAATCAGCATTTTCCATACACTTTTACTGCTGCTCCACTTCCAATTATAGTCACTCTCACTTATAACACTTGACGTAGTGTAGCTGATATTAATTATATGTATGAGGGCTGAGACACTAATATTGTGTCAGTTATTTCTTTATTCATTTACCTATGTATTATCAGAGTTATTATCAAATGTATGACTGAGGGTATATTGTATACTATATTCCTGTAAGGATATTTCTGCTGTCTGGGCTGTTATGACCTTCAAATTTGTCAAACACACCTATAGAACTATATGTACATTAAATAACCTTGAAATTTTATTGCTTGCCACTGTTGTGCATCGTGTACCATCTCACACCCCACAGCACTGTGCTTGGCGAGGGTGCATGGTGCACAACATTTTCAAATAGTGTGCACATTCCCAGTAAGTGCAATCATTGGAATTTTCAGGAAACCATCAGTCTTCATTGCTCTTGATCCATGATAGACATGGCAGGTGCTCCTGGAGAGGGTGTGAGATTTATGGCTCAGTGATGAGGTGTCCAGGAGTCCAAGATTTTTGTTGGACTCCTAGTGAAATACCACAGTGCCAGGTTGCTGCAGGGGGACTATTCTGAGTCCCAATATAAGTCAGAGGCTTGGAATAGTTTGGCTGGGGCCATGACCAGTGCCACCAGTATTCGCTGCACTGATGAACAATGTAAGCACCACTTTAGTGACCTACATCAGAGGAATAGGGGTACCCTCGATGCTTGGATTGAGGAATTTATGATGGAGGGCATCTGACACATGTACTTGTCAACTACAGAGAGTACTTGTAAGGCTTAAAAGCTGAATATAGGCCAGACTGGTGTTCATAATGGTATTCTGTTCTGTTCTGTTTTTTTTACACAGCTGCCATGGAGAGAGAGAGCAATGTTAAGACCCATGCCACTAGATTGTCGAGGATGAGGGAGGCATGTGGTACGTATGCAGCAGAAGAGTAGTGTTATTGTAGCATTAAAAGTTAAAGATAGATTTTTGGTATTTAATGCAGTTTTATCAAACTGACCATGCTTATCTCAATTGTAAAAGCAAGTATGCCTGCATTAGCCTGTAACACAAACAAAGATAGCTTGTTCGGTATTTTATACAGTTGTATCAAATTGAATGTGCATATTCCAACTGTAAAAGCAAGTATGCATACATTAATCTGTACCACAAACCAAGAGTACAATATTAGACTTTAGTCAGAGGTGGTGGGTTCAAATGCCACACTTCCAATCTATACAATAACAGTTAATTCTACAGTTACCCAGTATGTCTGGGAGCTGGCCTGGCAGCATCATGTCTGCTGCCCCTGCACTACCTGCTCCCTCAGGTAGTTCTGCTCTGGAGGATAGATCAGTGGTTCCCTCAGGGAGCAGTGGCAGGGGTGGTGAGTTTGTCACACCCACTGAACTGCCAGGGATGATGTATAGGGTTGTGCTCTGCACTGTTGGTGCACGCCTATGCCAGGTGGATGGGCTGCTCTCCCTCGTTTTATGTAGGACCAGTAGGACAAGGAGACTTCAAGCACTGTATTTTTTTTGTCTTTCTTCATGTGTATGCCTGTGTTCATGTACGTGTATGTGTCTGTCTGTCTGTCTGTGCATTTGTACATGTGTGTGTACATTTGTGTGTGTGCATGTATGTGCATGTGTGCAAGTGTGTGCATGTGTGGGTGCGTGTGTGTGTGCCTCTGTGAGTCTTTGTGTGCATATAATATCTCCTAATAACTTCAGCTTACTTTACACTAGACATAGGGATCCTCACTAAACACCTGTCTCCCATTAGCTCTGCCTGCTTCAGAACACAATACATGTTTTCTAATGAGCTGACAGTTAATGAGGATGGGTCATCAGCCTGTTGAAATTCTGCAAAAAATGCCGTTCATCTGCCACTGCAAAAGCATTAAAAGAGACAGTCCCTTCTGTTGTATTCATTTTACCTGTTATCCATACTACGAATGCTTCAGCTTCCCTTCTTCTTTCCCACTTCTTCTGAGATGCTGCCCCTCACCCACATACATAATGTACATCCCTAAGCATTCCAACTGCCCCAGGTACACCACTTCTTTTCTTTTCTTTTCTGGTGTTGCTGCAGGCAGAAGCTATAAAAGAAGGGATATGTTTCATCATTAATGTGACAACTTATACAGTTTGGCCTTGCACACTCCAGGATAAGAGTGAGTTGTTGTCTGTCACCCACACACATAATGTACACTGCTAAGCATTACGACTTCTTCAGGTATACCACTTCTTTTCTTTTCTGGTGTTGCTATAGGCAGAAGCTGTAAAGGATGGGATATGTTTAATCATTACTATGGATGCTTTGTAGTTAGGAGGTTGTTATTGTGAATTTATTTCTAATGTGACAACTTGTAGTTACTGGGTAGACAATTTAGCCTTGTACTCTTTTAAGACAAGAATGAATTATTTTCTTCAGAATAAAAATGGACAAATTGCATTACTGGAGTTAAAAAATTTCTTTGTCATACAATGTGTTTATTTAGTTGTGAATTATGATGTCTTGAATGCAAATGATTTAATTTTGCATATTACCCTGTCTGGAGGCACATATTCTCTTTTTTCTTCTTTATGTATTTTCAGTCAAATAAAAATGTCATATTGTGCCAAAACAGAAACAGTAGAAAAAGTTTACTGAAAATTTGTGCTCTGAAAAACATATTAGTGATGATATAATAGTATATACATCATTGACTTGTCTTCATTCAAAGCAGAAATTAAATTGTAAGAGCAAAAACAATTTCATGCAGAACATTATCTGAATACATATTACTGAGGACTGTACTCCCACAGTCACCTAGTCTAAATGTTCTGATACCTGATATAATTCACAAGAATATAATATTAACAACCAAGAGAAAAATTAAATATTGTTAAAATTAAACAATTGTACAGCAATGCAAGGCATACCTTTCAAGTGTAACTCATTATGATGAACGTACCTCATTTGGGGTCTTAAAAAGTTCATGTTCCTCAAAGTTCCACATTGAAAGAGTCTGCCACACAGTGTTAGGAATTTTTAACTGATATCCATGGCAAGCAGAAGTGAATTATATCAATTCATTAAAAGATCCTTTCTATAAGTAAAACCAGCACACTTTAACCATCATATGACCTTACTAATTGAAGTTGTTAGTAAGAGGTTACTATGTGTTCCAAATTTTGCCCATTTGTTCCACATTATGAAAGCTAATGTTCCTCATTTTGGAGATGGAAGGTTGAGAGCTATGATGCAAGGAGCTTAAATGGAAAAATGACCACTTGGCCTACTTATATCTTGTACCAACATCAACAATGATATTGGCATAGTAGCAGAGACCTGGTAGAATAAAATGATTGGATCCTTAAGGTGCCATGGTCCAGAGAATTCAGTTGTCTTAGAAATGTGCTCATTGGTAGAGGTGGAGGAGTTTTAATTACAACAAGAGACAACATACAGTTTACAGACGTTAAGATGTTAAGTTCCAGTGAAATATGAATAATGTAATAAACTGTGGTTATTACCTTGAAAGTTAATGTAGCAAATGATGACAGTTTATAGGCTACCTGGAACAAATGTTTGAAGCCTAAGAGCTGACTTGGTTCTGGAGTGGAAAATATTATATTAATATGGGACTTTAACTTGCCCTATTTATTTGACTTACCAAATTCTAATAAAACCATCAGTTCTATACTTGTTATAATTTATCACAAAATAAAAGATTTCCACAGATTGTGGCACACCCTATGTGGGGCAAAATATCCTGGACTTTGGATGTTTGAATAAGAATGTTTATAATATTAGCTATGAATTATTGCCACCACTTGTGGACAGTGACCATAATAAAATTTAATTCCATTCAGGATGTTAGCCTGGAGAGAGGTGAAGAAAAATAGAAAATGTTGATCCTTTAAAGATTACACTTGCATAAACAGGAATTCTTAAATACAAGGCTTAGATATTTGTTTACATGATAGATACAACTGAAGAATGTAATATGTCCTACAGTGTATTCCAACAAAATTCTAGACAGATTAATATGACCTCTCCCTTTAAAGGGAGCTTTATTGAATTGATTGGTAAGATTTTGCAGACAATAAACAAACAAACAAACAAATAAATAAATAAATGAACACAGAAAAAGAAATAGGATGTATAAAAATGTATTGTTTTTAAACAAATTAGAATAAGAAATGCTATCTGAATCTGAACAAACTGGTTAAATCATCTATAAGAACTTGCTGAATAAACATAAGGATAATAAAATGTACTTCTGTATGTATATAGCTAACAGTAAGACAGGTAAATGTCATACATTATATTTTCTGGATGAGAATATCAAGTGTTATACCAATAATGAGCTAATACAATTAACTGAGGTGTATTTCGTTCATATTTTAGGAATGATAACAAATTGCAAAATAGTCTCCTGCTGTACAGCAAAAATGAAAATGGATCAGAGCTGGACTGTGAAAAAGTAGATGTCATTATCAAGGGTCTAAATATTCATAAAGCCAAAGGATTTGATAATATCAGCAATCTTGAGACTATAATCATTAGATGTTCAACAAACACACTGCCTTACTGGCATATGACTAATAGTGCCATGTTACCCTCCCTCTGGCAGTCTGTCAAAGCTCAGAATTAATCCCACTGCCTGTCTGTGAAGGTGAAGAGCCAACCTGGCAGGACCTAGATAACACTTCACACTCACAAACAAAACCCTTTCAGTTTTCTTGTGCCACAGTCAGAGAAAGATCTCTTGGGATATTACAACTGTATCCCTTTCTCTCTGGGTGATTTCAGCTGTAGAGCTCAGAAAAGAAACTCCTTTTGAGTTTATTTCCCTCCTCTGTTTTTTTCTGTCAGTGCTTAGTAGAATATTTAATAGAATATTATACTGATCTGCTTATTTTTTTTTTCTAGTGAAAAACTGATTTATTATTTGATGTGATTTATCATACAGTATATCTTACACCATTTATTTTAAGCTCTCTCTGAGCTTTTGTGGGGATCTTAACATGTTTTGGCTATTTCTGAATCTTCTTCTTGTTTCTTCTTCTGGCTTTTTCCCAGTTAGGGTCGCCACAGCAGATCACCTGTCCACTCATGATTGGCTGTGGAGTTTTATAGTGACGAGTTGCCAGCCCGGCGCCCAACCTTCCACAGAAGGCACTCACACACTCACATCTAGGGCCAATTTAGAGTGTTCAATCCACCTACAGCATGTCTTTGGGATGTGGGAGGAAACCGGAGCACCCGGAGGAAACCCACGCGACCACAGGGAGGACATGCAGACTCGGCACAGAAGGCACCCCAGTTGAGGATCGAACCAGAGAACCTCTTGCTGTGAGGCGGCCACGCTAACCGCTGCATCACCGTGGCTGTTTGGCTATTTCTGAATGTTGAACTGAATTTCTGTATTAAGGAAGTTCCTCTGATTGCCTTGTGCTGCTAGAACATGTAATTTGTGGCTGTTTTTTCTTCCAATGATTAAACACTTCTTTTGAAAGTTTTGACAGTTTTACTGTTCTTGCAGTTTTTTTTTCTTTGGGGCTATAATTATTTGTGGTCATAGAATGCATTTCATTTTATCTATTTTATTTATTTATTTATTTATTTATTTAACATTTATTGACCAGGAAAGTCCAACTAGGACAAAGCCTATTTTCAGCAGAGGCCTGGGGAGAAATACTCCAGATGTATGTCTTTGGAATGTGGGAGGAAACCGGATTACCCGGAGGAAACCCTCATTTACAGTATTTTAAATAATTTTTTTTAATTTAAATTGTGATTAGGTGTCATTTTGTTTGTGAAACATTTCTGCCTGGTATTTTTCTTATGTTTATGCTTAATTCATTGTCTAAAGTTTGGATTTATTATTATTTGATGTGATTCAGTGGATTTACAATATTTTAAATGAATTTCTCATTTAAATCATGATTTTTGGTGCCATTTTTGTTTGTGTGACATTTCTGACAGGAATGTCACTTAACATTACACTTAATTCCTGGTCTAATCCTATATGAGGCTATTTGTGTTTATGTTAACCTGAAAATAGCCATTTTTATTTATATTTGTGGCCTCTGCGATGTGTTTTTTGTTTGTGCATTGTGCTGAGTTACTGACATTGCTGTCTTTTTTCTACAATACAGTATTCATTATAATTTTCCTATATAATTAAACTTCGGTTTGCTATTTAGAGGGGAACTTTGTGGGATTTGTCCATTATGTACTGGACTGACCTTGCAAGCAGTACTCAATACTGATCTGGATAGTTTTTGTCCCTGTCTTGATGGATTTAGGTACTGTCCTCTGAACCATCTTTCCCATCTATACCTAAAAAAATGAAATAATAAATAAAAAAATATGCCACAGCCTACAGCTTGTGACTCCACAGTAGCCTTAGCTTTGGACATGTTATCAGACCACTCATTTGCCTGCTGCATGTATGGGTGAACCAAATTTTTTAGGTGCAGAGGGAAGTAAGGGATGCAGAATCTGTTGCCAGTATAGATACTTTTGCCACAGGAAATTTCTCCCACTAGTGTAGTGTAGGCTAAAAGAGACAGAAGACCCACCAGCTGGTGGGACAGCAGTCTTTGTTTTTTCACCTTAGATGGTGGCTGTGTATAGATCAATTGTTCAAGCACTTCATTACAGGGTGCATGTCCTCGGATTATGAGTAATGATGGCACTTCCATCACTGGTCAATCTGCTAAGGATCCTCTTTTTGACAGGGATTCTGTTTCTGAGGATTCTGCCCTGTCAGATCAGTTAGGTTCCTCTGATGATGAACAGGTACAGGTACAGGTACCAAAGAAATGTTTTCTTTTTCCCAAATATTGACTAGATTTAGAGATATATTCAGCTGGGAGCTATCTTTGGCTACCCCAGAGATTAACAGTGTTTATGATCTCTTGAATGATGAGGCCCTGGCACTGAGACCTTTCCTCCATTAATCTCAGAGTTGCAGGATGTATTTAAGAAAGCTGTAGTACCCCTTTGATTACTGAGGCTTTGCCTAAGAAAAGTCTTTAAGAAATTTAGGTTATGCTTGGCCTTGCCCGACCTCAAAAGCCCCTTTGCCTGTGGACCCGGTTTTGGTGTCCTCAGTGACGTTTGCTGACAAGAAGGCCATGCCTTTGAACCTAGTCCCTTGAGATAAATTAGGCAAGTAGCTAGAATCTCAGGAAAAAAGCTGGTGCAGTCCAGCATGGCAGCTTTTAGAGTGTTACTACCAGTGTTATTTCTGAAGGTTTGTGTTGAAATGCATGTATAATTTAGATAAGTTTGCTGCATAGTTGTTTGCAAAGCAAAATGTTGGTGTTAAAGATATTATCTCCAATGTTTCCCAGGTGTCAAAACATGTATAAAAATGTGCCTTGGAGGGGTCAGATACTGTTTCTAGAAATACAGCATTATCAGTGGTGATTAGGAGATATGCGTTTTTGCATTCCCAGAATTTTTCAGATGAGGTAGAAAATGAGATTTTGAATGCTCCACTTGAGTCTGATTGTGTGTTTGTTACAGCAGCGAATCAGATCCTTAAGCACTGGTATGACAGAGGTAAATTGATGCAAGGAATGTTGAAAGTGTTTCATATTTCCAAGTTCTCCTCCTTCCAATAAGATAATGTCCAGTGGTCTAACAAACAGAAATCCCAGCTGAACAAGAACCAAGGCAATTAAAGAAAATAGCAAGATGGCAACTCCACTAAGCCAAACAAGAAGGGTTCTTTTCCTAAAAAGGATACCCACCTCCCAACTTATGACTATGCTGAGGTGCAGCATCCATCTTTATCAAGTCCCCTGTCAAGTGTCTCATCTCTCAAGTTAGCTCTCAACAAGGCAGCCTAGCCATCAGTGGTCTCTGATAAATGGGTGCTAAACATTGCTGGCAGGGGTTACAGATGGAGTTATTCCCTCCTAGTCCCAGCAAATGAAGGACTCAAGGTTCATAGAACTGGTCCCTCCTTCAGAAAGAATGAGAGGCTTCTATTCCAGAATTTGCTTGGCTCCCAAAAAAGAGCAGTTGTGGAGACTGATGTTGGACCCTTCTTTTCTGAATACATTTGTCAAGGTCCCCAAGTTCAAGATGCTCACTCTACAGACAGTGCTTTTACTGTTGCAGGACAACAGCTTCACGGTGATGCTGGACTTGAAGGATGACTGTCATCATATTTCCATTGCTCATCACTTCAGGAGATGTCTATGATTTGTTGTGTCTAGTTCACACTATTAGTTTTCTATATTGCCCTTGGACTATCCTCTGCATTGTGAGTGTTCACCAAATGTCTGCTGTTGGACTCTGGGAATTTATATCTTTCCATATTTGTGTCACTTGCTGATCTGAGCACATTCTGCATTCAGGTGTTTGGAATTGCCAGACAAGGTCTTGACCTTATTCTCCCTTCTAGGGTGCAAGCCGAACCTCCTGAAGTCATGTCTGACATCAACAAGACTCGTCTTTCTGGGATGCTTAATTGACTCCAATACGAGAATGGCCTTTCTTTCCAAAGACAAGCTCATGTTGCACCAGTGTTTCTAGAATTCTCCAAAAGGAATGCTACCTCAGTGAATGAATTCCTAAAAATTATTGGTGTGATGGCATCCACGATTCTCACATCACTGGCCTATCTTCACAAGATGAACATTCAGTGGTATGTTCTAAATTGTTGGACCCAGCACCTTCATTCCCTAGAATCCCAGTTGCCTGTGCTGCCCTTCATCAGACAAGTGCTATAGTGGTGGAGAGAACAGCTGAGTGTCAATCTAGGGCTTCCTTTCTCCCCATCGATGCCAGTTTAGTTTGTTCAGACAGATTCATCCAACTTTGCTTGGTGAGCTGTGTTAATGAGGATGCAAGGGCAAACTACTTGGGAGCACCACAATGCATGGTGATTAAATGGAAACAGAAAGTCCACTGAGGTTAATATCCCTCTGGTCCTGAAATATTAGTGTGAGCTACTTCATGATGACTTATTGTTTGTGCCCATTAAGGTGCATTTAGTGAACATTTCGGCTTGTTTGCCAATGGATCATCCTCTTTCTTCTTCTCATTTGGTAAAACAGTTCATGAAAGGAATACTGCATATGCCACCCTCTCACAAGCAAATTCCTCCTTCATGGGACCTAAATTATGTTCTTGATAAATTGTCCTTACCACATATTCAGTTCAGGGAGCTCATGCTGATCTCAAGTTCTTAATGTGGAAAACGGTTTTCCTTATTGCTCTGGCATCTGCAAGGTGAGTTTCTGAGATGCAAGCTCTCATGATGGGACAAACTTACCTGATTTTCTACAGGGATAGGGTTGTGTTATGCACTAATCCTTCTTTCATGCCTAAAGTGGTCTCAGAATTCAATCTTAATATGTCTATTAATCTCCCCACATTCTTTGCAGAACCTAAGAATAAGGGAGAGAGGATACCTCGAACCTTAGGTGTGCATAGGCAGTTCAGGTACTTCCTTGACAGAACAAAGCACTTTTGGAAGACTGAAAGGTTTTTTATTTCCTTTTCTGAGGCATGGAAATTTCAACCTATCTCTAAGTAATCTATTGCATGTTTGTTGTCCTCTGGCGTTGTTTTTTGGAACTCCCACCATTTCAAGATGAATACAGACAAGGTAAAGACACATTTCACCAGGGCCTTTTCCTCTTCAGTAGCATACTGGAATAGACTCTGGTCATTCAAAATTTTCCATACATGGATGGCTTGCTGATCTGTGCAGAGTCTGCTTCCAGGTGCTTGGAATCACAAAAGAAGGTCTCAGCCTTACTCTTCCATCTAGGGCTCAAGTTGAACCTCCTAAATTCATGTCTGACACCTTCTTAAAGACTCATTTTCTGGGGTGCTTGATTGATTCCAACAACAGAATGGCCTTTCTGACTGAATACATGGTCCTGTCATACCAGACTGAGTTTCTGGAATTCTCCAATAGGAATGTCACCTCAGTGAGTAAATTCCAAAAAATCCTTAGCCTGATGGCATCTATAATTGTCAAGATACCACTGGCCTGCCTTCATATGAAAACAATTCTATGGCATGTATGAAATTGCTGGACCCACCACCTTCACTCTTTGAAATCCCAGTTGCTGGTGTTGCCCTTCATCAGACGAGAGTTACAGTGGTGGAGAGAACAGCTGAGTATCAGTCAAGGGCTTCCTTTCTTCCCTCTGGGGCCAATACAATTTAATTTGTCCAGACAGATTTATTCAACTTTGCCTGGGGAGCTATGTCAATGGGGATTAAAGTGTAAGCCACTTGAGGGCCCAAGGGTACATGGAAGCACATCAGTATCAATGAGATGTTGGCAGTGATTCATTCCTTGAAAGTTCTTCACCCCGTTTATATTTCTGGTCTTCTTTTAGTGGTTATGGATAGCACCACAGTGATGTGGTACCTCAAGAAGTAAGGGGGTATGAGTTCTTACCCTCTGTGCCGATTTGCAATGATAGCTCAGGAGCAGGCTTCTTAGTATTCTCTGTCTCTGCATGAGTGGAAGCTCAAGGAAGTGGTGTTCCAAACAGCTGGTGAAATTCTGTTCCAGGCATCCTTGCAACCATACTTTGAGGACAAATGCCAAATATCATTGTGGTGATTCCCTATTGGCCCAGGAAATCTTGGTTCTCCCTGTTAATGTTATTGGCAAAAGGCAATTACCACAGATTTTTTTCATATGCTGGGTTTGTTCACACAGTCTGGTGCACAATGGTTTGGAGAAATGTCAACAGACAGTCTGGATGATTCAGTCTTGACTCCATTTAGGTACATGTTTCATGAGGATGTGCTATCACTAGAAAATCTTATGTATACAAATGGATGAGGTTTTCTGAGTGGTACCTAAATGGAAACAGAAGGTCCACTAAGGTTAATATCCCTCTGGTCTTGAAATATCTGTGTGAGCTACTTCATGATGGCTTATCGTATGTGTCCATTAAGGTGCATTTAGTAGGCATTTCTGCTTTTCTGCAAATGGATCCTCCTCTTTCTTCTTCTTCTCTTTTGGTAAAACAGTTTATAAAAGGAGTATGGCATATGAGACCCCATCACAAGCAAATTCCTCCTCCTTGGGACCTAAATTATGTTCTTAAAACACTTATCATACCACCTTTTGAACCAGCAGCTCACAATGATCTCAAGTTCTTAACATGGAAAACTGTTTTACTTATTGCTCTGAAATCCACAAGGAATGTTTCTGAGCTGGGCAACCTTACCTGATACACAGGGATAGGGTTGTATTGCATGCTAATCATTTTTTCATGCCGAAAGTGGTCTTAGAATTCACTTTTAATCAGTCTGTTAACCTCCACCTGTTCCTTCCAGAATTCAAGAATAAAGCAGAGAGTATACTCCATACCTTGGATGTGTCCTGGCAGCTCGAGTACTACCTTGATAGAACCAAGCTCTTTAGGAAGCCCAAAAGGCTTTTTATTTTCTTTTCTGGGTCAAGAAAAGTCAACCTGTCACTAAGCAATACACTGCACATTAATTGTCCCCAATATTGTTTTTTGTTACATCCACCATGCCAAGCTGAATCCAGGCAGGATAAAGGTGCATTCCACCAGGGCCCATTCCCCTTCAGTAGCATACTGGAAAATAGAGGACTCTAGAAGTATTTCATAGGCAGCAGCTCAGTCTGTTATCTTTGCCTTCGCAAACTACTACAAACTGAATGCTTTTTCTAGATCCAGAGCAAGGTACATAAGGACTGTTCTTCAGGGGATCCTGGACCCTTATCCTTCCTCCTCTCAGATTGGGTAAGCTTTGGGAATATATCCATATGCTAGTAAGGCAGTGTGCTTTTTGAACATAGTAGAGTTTTGTAAGTTCTACTTACCTGTAACAGTAGATGTTTATAGAACACACTGCCTTACTGGCAGTACCCTTCCATCATCTCCCTTTCACTGAGTGTATATAGCTGGATGTTAGAGTTATTGTTGTGTGTTGGTTCAGCAGTCTTTTTGGTGTGTGTGTGTGTGTGTGTGTGTGTGTGTGTGTGTGTGTGTGTGTGTGTATGGCATTTAGTTTGGTACAGTAGGTGTTGCAAAGCTTGTGTTTTCATCCATAGTTCTCAAGTGTCCTGAATTGCCTAGGAGCATCCGCTTTTATTCTAAAATATGGCCCGAGACCCGACTACCTGATTTGGCAGCTTCTTATCCCAGTATGTGCATTAAAGAAGCCTCTGTTTGGCTGCAGATGATGCAACCAATCAGAACAGCTCTTTACTGCACATAATTTGCATGCTACTTGCTGGTTGAAGATGACATCACTTGTCTTTTTCCTTTTCCCTTCTGCTTAATATGCAATGGGGACCTCGAGATGCATGCTACTAAGTCAGGTTAGCCAGCAACTAACCAGTGCAGGAACACAAACTGAAACTGTCCAGTCATCTTATGGAGTTGAGTGAAGTGGGAAATTAGAATTTTGAAGTTGCAGTTTGAATTGGAAGTCTATCCATGGAAAAAGTTTAAGAGTGTGGTCATAGTGGATTTACTGCTTCAAAAAGAAGAAGGAGCTTGTTATCACTGCCAATCATTGGACCAAGAGCTGGGGGATTTTGAAGCCTAAGTGTAGTGGTTTGGCTGCAGTTTTGCAAATTTATCCAGGAAACTGGTCCCACAAGGTCTGATGTTTGCTTCAAAGCTGGACTGACATGGATGATAAGATTGCATATTATTTTTCATATCTTCTGTGCTGCTTCTGAGATTAGGATTTTTTTCCCCACTGCTGACCAGAATTCTAGGGAAGGAAGGCAAGCACATTCCACCTATGTAAGTCTGTCATTTTTGGTGTCACACTCTTGCAGAATGGCCCAGATATTCATTGCTGGTGTTCTCCAACTTTGACTGTCACACTCTTGCAGAATGGCCCAAATATTTATATTGCTGGTGTTCTCCAACTCTGACAAGTCTGACTGAAATCTCTTATTACTAGATACTGTGCTATGAACCTGACGAATTGACACTTTAGGGGAGTATGGAATTGTGCTTTTGCTGGAGAAAGGAGTGGATGCATAACATAAAGGCATCACAGAGGTATAGAATGTCTGAGAATTTAAGCATATAATCCTTTTTGGGAGAAAAGAAATGGAAAGGGACAATTCATTTGTTTTATTTTGAGATTATTACAGGCAAAATAAGTGACCAATTGAGTTATGTTTATGTTGACATCATGTATGTGACATAGTGATATCTTGTTTACTGTTGTTCCATGCTGTAACCTTTTTGTTATTTAAATGTATAGAGACAACCTATTACTCTTACAACAATGTAGGTTTACACAAGCAATATTAACAAATTAGTCTGTGCCTGATTTGGGATTTTTGTCCCCCCACCATTAATTTTGTCTTTGTCACTGATTTGTGCATTAAAATGTTAAGAGGCAGGTTATGTTAAGGTGTAGTACACCCTCCTGACCAACAACAAGGATTATCCATAGACTTGTAGACTTACCTTTTTCTGTTAAGATATTATGTTAATTAGGTGTCCCTGATGGTCCCTAATTTTGAGGTCCATTGGTCTTGTGTCTTTTACAGGCATTCCTCCCAAACACACAGACATCTGCTCAATATCACTCCACCAGTCAAACTTCATGGACACACACACACACACACACACACACACACACACACACACACACACACACACACACACACACACACACACACACACTGATACACACACATGCAGAGTCTTGCACATGCACATACATTCACGCTATCCATCCCACAGGCAGATACACACTCACAAACAGGTACCCTAGTGCATTCATTCCCTACAGACATGCACAGACATCATCTCACACACACACACACACACACACACACACACACACACACACACACACACACACACACACACACACACACACACACACGTGCATTTACATCCCCCACCATTACTTCGCTGAACTGCAATAAACATACCTGCAATGTGACATTTCATATTGATAAGGACGGGTGACTGCGGGATTTAGGGCAAGTTAATTTTCATGGCTGACCATGCTAAGTTACACAGCTGAGCAATTCCTAGAATTGATTGGTGGTGTAAATCAGTTGCTGCAGGTATTCTCAAGGCACAGGACATAGATAAATAGGATTAGCCACTGCTCTGGATTGCCTCATCATCTTACAACATGGCTGGTGGGATAGCTCACCATGGTGATTTTTGCCATCATGGAAAATCACTGTGATGGGCTTGTCTCTGAATTGGAAAATGTTGCCATGAAGGAATGGCTATTTATCATATGGACTTACAGGTCATGATAACCTTTTCTAAATCCCATGGAAAATTTGGCAAAGTTATCATTTCTCATCTTGACAGAGAAATCTTACTAGAGTCAATTACATAAGCAATTGTACTAAGCAGGACAGAATAACTGTTAATGTGGAAAACATCAAATATATGTCCTCTGGAGTCAAGAAGTTGAACACATCATTTACCCAGAATAATGTAATTATAGAACACAAGAATATGATTTGCAACCTGGGTGTTGTTATGGGCAAGAAGTTGTTATCTGAGAACCATACTAAGGCAGTCAGTTTGGTTGCTAATTAAACAGTCGGCAGTACATTATGACTATTTAAAGGCAGGAATGATAAATTAATAACAAAATTATCTATTACTTTGGTGAGGCCAAAATTAGAATACGAGTCCCTGATGTTGTTTCCCTGAAGGAAGACTCATATCAATAAAATAGAGGTACCTCAACAGACATTTACAAAGAGAATGACAATCAAGCATGTATGTAAAATGTCAGGATAGGTTGAACATACAGAACACTAACAGCTGATATGATACTAGAGCATAAATGCCTACAGCAACCATTCTTATCTAAATGTACTGTACTACTGCAGTATTCAATCAGGGAAAACATTAATTAAGATTCTTGGCAACAATAATACTGCAGCCAATTGGTTCTCACAAGAGGAGGGTAAAGTGTGGAACAGCCTACTTAACGACATTAGGTGTGTTATATGTCAACTACAGAAAAACAATGGCCATTATATTCAGTGATGTGATGGTGATTATATTCATTGATGAGGTGAATAAACGTTGAATAAAGTGGAACTAAAACTTCCTTAGATCTGAATGGGATGCAATTGGTTATTAATTGGACCAAAGAGAATGATTTGTAAACTACAGCGGTCAAAGGGAAGGATTTTCTATTTAAACAATAAATAAGCAAATAAAATGAAGGTAGAAGAATGGAAATCATCCATAAATGTACTCATATCTCCAATAACAATATCACTTTTGAGGTGTATGTCATCTATGTGATGTTTCAATGAGTTGTTTATTTTCCCAATGTGAACAATGCTACATTTTTCACATTTAGTTTTGTCGCTTGTCCTTTCTTGAAATGTTTGCATGGTCTAAGTCCTTCCTACAGTGGCTCTGTGTCAGTGGGAGTATGAATATCAATCCCTAGTTTACAGTCGTCTGTGAAGTTAGAGAGTCAAAGACATGGAATGTTGGCTAGTAGATGAGAAAAAACAAAAAGAAATAGAAATAGAAGTAGGCCCAATCTTGGCCATGCATAACATTACAACATCACTAGTGACATTTTTACATTCTGAGGTGATGCCTGCAAGTTTAACAATGCAGATATCTATCTTTCATCCAGTTTGCTATCCACCTTGTTACCTACAGATAAGAATTCAAATGTGTGGGTTTGTCAATGATATCCACATGGGAAATGCTATCAAAAGTCTTAGCCATATTCAAATATGCAGTGTGGGCTATATGACCACAATCTACCTCTTCACTTAATTTTTGAAGAAGCGTGCAAGGTAATGAAGACAGGTTTAGGGTGGGAGGTTGGCTTAATGGTTAAGGTGTTTACCTTACAGACACAAGGTACAAGGTTTGATTCTCACTTTGGGTAATTAGTTAGACTTAAAATGGCCCACAAGGGCAGTTAGTCTAGTATGAATCAATCTATGAATCTATGACCTACCTTTGACAAAGCCAAAATGAATCCAGGGCTAAGAGACTATCAATGTCAGGGTTAATGAGCAATGAGATAAGACCTGTCATAGTTTGTCAAATAAGACAAGTAAGATTAATGCATCTGTAGGTACCCAGGTGTGTGGTTGGAACTCCTTTGTGTAGTGGCATTCTCCATACTTTAAGGATGTATCTGCTTGCCAGTCTCATGACAAAGAAGTTTAAAAGAGGCATAGAGAGGCCATATTTAGCCTGCTAACTGTGCTACTTGGTATATTATACCAAGTGTAATATTATATATGTGATGCTCTTAGTGTTGACAATGATGAGAGGATTTGTTCCATAGCATTCTTTCAGAGGGTCATGTCTTTGGGAGTGCGTGATAGTGATGATATTGTGTGGGAAAAAACCCACAATAAATTTGTAAGTTAAGATATTTAACATGTCTGAGAGAAAATGTGCAATGCATTTTTTAAGTTAAGATATTTAACTACTTCTTGGGGTTTGGAATGTGTGATGTCATTTTTTTCTCAATTCAGAATATTCTTTAGCATTGTTTTTTAATGCCCTAACTTAGTTAAAGAAGGGTTTATAGTTGCTTTTTGGTGTCTGTAACCATTCTGGGTTCAAATTCAGCTTTAGGTTTTCTAACTGCACCTTTGAGTTCTTTGTTTGCTATGAAAATTGTCTTCAAGGAGGCAGTATTGAAGCTCCTATAAGCACTTAGTGCTTTTTTCCTTTTGTTGTAAAGTTTATTTATAAAAAGTTTTCAGTTGCAGATGCTATTTTAAACACTGGAGTATTTGATATGTATAAGGGCAGATTTATCTGTAAAGCTACTGAGATGGGAGCAGAGCATAAGACTGTCAATACTTAACAGCGTCTGCCTGGTGAGTCCCTTAGAATTTGCAGGTGGTTATCTTCTGAGAAATCCCTGAAAATGGCTTTATATGAGCAAATCACAGATTGATGGTCAGATTTTGTTAGGGATGAAGGTACCCATGGAGTTGTACAAGCTGGGGGAATATTAGTAAGGACAGTATACCCTGCCTGGGGTTTTCACTAATTGTTTTAGGAAGTTTACATTTATAACATCAAGGAAGTGTTGGGTGTATTTCCTGTTGTAGTGAGTGAATTTATTGCTGTTTAATTAAACGCACTTAGGATAACTGCACTACAGATTATACATATGTTGGTTAGAATGCTGAAATAGCTAACATGACCCATGGAAGTCTTGGATGGAATACTCTTGCTTGCATTGACTTTGTCTAAAGTGGCTTTGCATTAGTATGAATATTGGATCATAAAGAATTTGCTAAGAAATAAGTGGGTCTCTGACAAAAGATGACACTCTACTGCAGTTGTCTGTATTTCTGAAAGCATGATAGGTGCTGACCACTAGAAAAGAGGGAAGGCTATCATTACACTGAATCCATGTTTTTGTAACTATACATATATAACTACAAAAAAAGATGCAAATCAAACAAAAACACAGAGACACAACTCGTTGATGATAAGGATTGTAAAATAAATTTATTTAGCACTTATGTTCACACCATCCAGTGAAATTCATCTGAATAACATCCATTAACACCCATCTCATTGTTAAAACAAGCTCCATACAGTTACATGATCTAAAACATCCAATCAACTTCTTCTAAAAAACATAAAAAACATCTGCGGTCCTTATGTCTCTAAAGGCATAAATATATACAGCATTGAAAAAAGTAAACAAATAATTAATTACAATTAAAAAATAACATAAAAAGTATATATACATGTATGTACAATATTAAAAAGAAAAACTGTCATATCATCAAATATTACAATTCCAATGACCGTTTTTTAAACAAACTAGCAATCATCACTGAGTCCTTCAAGTCAGAAAATACTGTGGCATTTAACAACAACTGTAAATGCAGTTCTTTTATGCTCTGGGCACTGCCAGAACAAACAAATTTTCTTCTTAGCTTACTATTTTATGGCATCTAAAATGCTACTACTGAACCAGGTGACAAATGGATTGTATTATACTCAGGACACTGCATGTACTTACAAAATTGCTTATAAACGAACTATCTGTGCTACTGTTGTACATATGAATGCATTCTGTAAATAATTTTGACAAACTGCATTTGACACAATCTGTGTATTCAGTTGTACAAACTGATCATCTGTCTAACCTTGTGATGTAACTCTGTGTTTTTTTTTATTTATTAATGAGCTATGTACTCTCTATACTTGTTATTGTGTTAAACTACTGTATATAACTGTGGAATTTTTCTCTCTGGGCCTCTGTTGAAAAAGGGCACTAGCTCAGTCAGACTATCCCGACCAACAAATATCAAATAAATAAATAAATAAATAAATAAATAATATATTTTCTAATCACCACCCATCCCAGTAGCAACCATTTTCTCAAAAATTAAAAAAAAAGGAAATTTTTTAAAAAGAATTACAGACCTCATAATGTTTAAATAATGCATTGTTATTATCCCTCATTCTAATAAAATAAATATGCTCATATATTATCTCTTTTAAGGATCTCTCAGTTTTTCCCTAGAAACTAGGGCATAAGTCACATAATACCACATATACAATCATTTATGTTCTGCAGTTATAATTTCCTATACATATAATAACCTTCTTCAAAGTCCCTGTAAACCATGAGTCGGCTACACAGCTGTAACTGTAAAAAGATCAAGTGCCACATTTTAACATTCTTCCTTTTTTAATAACCCAAAGACCTGTAACTTCCAAAATATTTTTGATATTTCTACCACATTTATAAATAAAATTAATGTTCAACCTTGTACACTTACTAAGAGAATGCTTAGAGGCAATAGCAGTTTTTACTCATAATCTCTTTGATCTGACTTACTACATGGCTATACTTTAAAATCATAGTTTTAGAAAAAAACCCTTGCAGGGCTAGGTCCATCATCACAATTATTACTGGTGGTACCATCCAAAATAATGGACTTGAACCAACTTTCCTTCACTTTTTTTATATAATTGAAAATTTGAAAATTCTTGCGATTAAAACAATAGGATAATCCCTCTTCAAAAAATGTTTACCAAGGAATTCTATTTCAAACAAAAATCTAGTATTACATAATGTCATTCTGGAAACCTTTTTTAGGTTCATAGGTTCATATGTGTTTACTAGGCTAATGACCACAAGGGCCTTTTTCAGCTTAGCCATGCATTCCGAATCTCTGACAAGTTCTGATACCCTTGATAAGTATAAGCAGGGGCTTGAGAGATGAAACATTTACAAGCAAGGGCCTGAGAGATAAACCATTTACAGGTTGCCTCTGTCCATTAGAGACATAGGTGCCAATCCAGGGATGAATTTCCTGTTCCCTATGCAATTGTCCAAGATGCACTTGAATTGGATTAGGGAGGAACTCTGCTTCACATGAATGGGGAGCCTGTCCAGAGATGGGGTAGTCTCTGGGATACATAAAAGTCTCTCCAGCACGTCCAATTTATATCACAGGCAAGGTTTAAGTCTTTAGAATGGATAATTCTGGTGCTGATTGTTTTGTGGATATACAGGAGGTCCATTAGAGTGTGGTCTGACAATGCCTTGAATGTCAGGCATAGATCTCCCTTCTAAAGCCTGTAGGAGACAGAATACAGGCATAGGGTCTTTAGGTGGTCTGCATAGGACATTTTACTTGCATCCTGTATTCTTTTAGTGAGGAAACTTTGGGGATGATCTAACTGTTAGATATGGCTGGTTAGGTACATACCAAAGGAGGCATAGTACTCAATGATAGGTCTGATGAATGCCAAATATAATGGAACGATGACTTCTTTGAACTTAGGTGCCATACTTTTGTTTATACGTTGTGCAACATAAAATTATTTCCTCACTACTGTAAACACATGATGGTCAAAGGCTAGATTACTATCTACGTGTGTCCCTAGGTTCCTGACTACTGGATCAGCTCTAAGGGGTGTGCTCTCAATATCTGGACCTCTTAGAGTCTTTCAAGAGTAAACCCTTTACCCTGACCCTGGGTGATTTTAAATATCCAACCACAGATTGGAAGAACTACTCATACCAGAACATAAATGCCCAGAGATTCATTGATTTCGTCACTACAAATGCCTTGGACCAGCTGGTTGACACCTCCACAAGTGGTGATAATATCTTGGACTTGGTATTAACCAGCATGAATAACCACTGTAGCATCTCTACATTGTCATCCTCCCTTGTAAGATCCGACAACAAAGCGGTCACTTTTGAAGTCACCATCTCCCCTGAACCCCCACCCCAGCTAGAGTAAAACAAAAAAATGTCTCCAAATCTGATTACAACCTCCTGAGAGAAGGTATAAACAGTTTCACAGCCCCTTCCCCCTCCATAGGAACTGGCACATATGTCCAAACCTACACCAAAGTACTATACAAGGATTTATATAGCTGCATGGAATCAGGAATACCTGACAGAGCAAAATCCTCCTCCTCAAGGAAGAGTAAACCTGTCTGGTGGATATCTGCAATAAATAAACTATATAATAAAAGGAAAAAAATTGCTGTCCAGGACCAAGAAGGAGCAGATCCCTAACTGGAAACAATCTCTCCTTAGCCTGAACAAGCAAATAAGAGCACTAGTGAAATCCTCCAAAGCCAACTTTGAGTCCAAACTGGCCACATCTACTAAAGACAATCATAAGGCCTTTGTCACATATGTCCGCAATCTCAAAGGAAGCACTCAGATCTGCTCAGAACTTATGGTCAAAGACACCACATACACAAATTCTGGGTCTATATTATATTCTCGAAAGTTGACAATATCAAAGCTGATATTGTCGACACGAGAATAGCAAAAGTGCACAACATTGAACGTGTAAATGGAAATCTCCGTAAGGGATTTCCATTTACTGCAATATAGTGCGGTCTCGGAGTTGGTATATTTAAGTAGCAGTGCGTGTGGGGGTACAGGGGGGGCTTGCCCCCCTGCTCAAACCCGTTAGGGTACTTTTTTCTTTTTTTTTTGTTGTTTTTATAAGTTCGATGTTTGAAGACATCGACGATATGGTGTCAACCATATCGTGTTCGATGTTTTCAACTGTCGATCTTATAATATAGACCCCAAATTCTGTAGACATAGCCAACCTGCTGGCAAATAGGTTCAGTGAAAATTTCACCCCTCTGTCCTCCCATCAGTAAATCAGGACATTCCAAGCAACTGTCCCCCTCCCCTTATCTCAAGGGGGCAAGTCATCACTGCTCTCTCAAAGGCAAAAAAATACAGCCTCCATGAGACCCAATAACATCCCAAGTTGCATCCTACATGAACTCAGGCAGGAACTTGCAGCACCATTAGGCACCCTATTCAACCAACATCTGAGTACCGGCTTCAACCCAGTCGAGTGGAGGGTCCAGTGATCCAGGAAATTATAGACCCATCAGCCTAACTAGCATGATCTGCATAGAATGGATTATCATGGCCCTCATTAACAAGGACATTGGCAACCTCCAAAGACTTAATCCCACACAGTATGATTTCATCAAGGGGAAGACCATGCCTGTTAAACTATCTTAACTAGGTATCAATCCATATGTTAACAGATGGGTAGCAAAATATTTCACTGATAGAACCCACCTAGTCAAAATAGGGAAAGCCACCTCAAGCAGTAGACCCGCAATGAGCAGCGTACCCTGGGGATCAGTCTTGTGGCCTCTTTTGTTTGGGATATACTTTTCTGAGGTGCAGGCCAAAACCAGTGGGCTATGGCTGACCAGGTTTTCAGATGGCTGCAAGCTGGATGCTATCATCAATTCCCCTAGTGATGTGAACATCCTCTAAGAGGGTCTCACCCAAACAAATGACTGGTGTCAGAAACATGGCCTCAAACTGAATGCCAAAAAATGCATCATTTTCTTCCCAGCAAATTATCACATTAATAACAAGGTCCTAAGCATGGAATCTGTCATGAGGGACTTGGGCACCCAGGTTGATAGCAAACTGACCTTTGACCACAATATTGCCTCCGTTGTATGGAAAGCTTTCTACATGGCCCACCTCATTAGTAAGGGTATCTCATCCAGGGACAAAGAGGTCATAGTATTCCTGTATTCTTCCCTAATAAGACCCATTACTGAGTACAATGCCCGTTTCAGCATGTACCTCACAAAGGACATGCAGCAGCTGGAGAGACCACAGAGGTTCCTCACCAGGAGACTCCAGTGCCTCAAATATCTACTCTATACAGGCAGACTAAAAGCCCTGTCCCTCTACTGAGTCTCATACAGACTCCTCAGAGGTGACCTCTTTCTGGATACAAAGTAATGTCAGACCCCATCTTGATGGGACTGCTGCATATCTGCAAGTCAAGCTCCACTGGAGTAACCCACACATGTGATCTCACCCTGATCTGTGACATCAATAGGACTTGTTGGCAGGACAGACATGTCCCAGAGACTCCCCCTTCTGTGGAATAGACTCCCTCTTCACATCAAGCACAGTACCTCATTATCCCTTTTTTAGTGCAACTTGGATAACTTAATGGGAAACAGAAAATATACCCTTGGGATTCCACCTGTGTCCTCGTAACACAGGGGCATCGGGTGCTGACTTGTCAGAACATGGGCTAAATTCTTGGCTAGGCTTGTAGGGGCCTCAGGGCTAATAGCCTAATAACATCCTATGATCCTATGATCGTTACGAGGGGTGGATGATTTCCCGAAGGATACTATTACGCATTTCTTGGCATTTAGTTTTAGTCCATGGCTCTGACCCAGTTGTTTGTCTGTGTCAGCCCTTCCTGGAGAACATTTGTGTCAGTGTGGGATTCAATGACAGCTCCTAATTTGCAATCACCTGCAAATATAGTCAGTCAGAGACCACTGACATTGGCTTTGACTTCAGAAAAGTAAATACCAAAAAGGAGCGGTACAAGGAGCAATCCGTGAGGGACTCTACTTATGACTGACATCTTTGTAGAGGTGGGCTCCCCAGTTCTGACTTCCTGGGTCCTGTCTTTGTGCCACTTGGCTATCTACCAGGTAGCATATGGGTTTGTATCTAACCTCTTGAGTTTTTCAATAATGCCCAAGTGGGGTATTGTGTCAAATGCCTTGGCCAAGTCAAGGTAGGCAGTGTGAACCATTTTGCCCTCATCCATTACTTTGGTGATCTTCTCAAAGAAGTCCACCAGGTTGAGTAAGCATGATCTACCCTTGAAGAAAGCAAACAGGGTTGGGTCCAGTGTCTGGAGGTTTACTATATCACTATTGATCATTTCCATGATAATTCTTTCCATGACTTTACATATAGGACTAGTGAGATTTATGGATTTGTAGTTTCCAGGGTCTGTAGATGGCCCACCTTTGTGCAGAGGGATGGCTGTTGCTGTTCTCCATTCATGAGGCACAAAGCCTGTTTGGAGGTTACAGTTAAAATACAGTTCCAAAGGGCCTGATAGGTCACACTTCATGCTATATAGAAGGCATCCTGGGATATTGTCTGTGCCCACTGATGCATTGTTCTTGGCCTTAGAGTGAGCATTAAGGACCTGTTCCCTAGTGGTAGCAGTGGAGTTATAATTGATGGTATTTCCTGAGGGAAGGTTGAGCGGGAGAGAGGGGTAAAGAGAGGGGTAAAGTTATTAGACTCCCTTTCTGTCTAAATGGGTAGCAACTACAGAAATTAAGGTAAGAGTATGAAAATGTGGGCTTATGGTATATAACTGAATCAAAATGTCCAGTTTCTACATTTTTTGCAATGTTATGTTATGTTGCAGCATTTTATGGTATGACTTTTTATTTGTATTAACAATTTTTGTTTACCTTTTTCAATAGTGTTATATTTATGCTGTTAGAGACTTAATGACTGTGCATGGTTTTTATGTTTTTGGATTAAGTTGATTGGATATTTTAGGTCATGTGACTGTGGTGCTTGTTTTAAAAAATAAGGTGGATGTTACCCCTTATTTATTTAAAGCATTAAATAATGTAAGTTGTACAAGGTGTATCAGCTATGTATCACTAATTACTTCTCTTTTTATGACACCTCCCCCTCGCTACCACTCTGCATACTGACCTACAGTTATTTCCCTACCCATTGTACACCTTTTTACCTACACATATACACCTGCACATTTGTGTTTCTCCTTTAGCCTTGATTAAATATGTAATTGAAGGCTTTTATAAAGTCCCAGTAGAACACTCTAATGTCTTGCATTTTTTACTGGCTATAACCCTCAATGATTTACCAGTAACTAAAACAAATTATGATGGTCAGGGCAATGATATGGGGCAAAATAAGAGACAGTTGAGAGGAATGAGCACATGTGTCAACTTGCACCATATTGCTTACTGCATAACAGAGTATAAAACAATTGATAAAATGATACTACAGTGTGCATGTACATTAGTGCAGCAACATTTTAAGATAATTGAATGACAGTAAACTGTACACAGTATTGACGTGTGGCCAGACTATGGAGAGATACTAACATAACCACATAATCTGTCAAAATAACAAGAACAGCTTTCTCCAAACCTGTGTCTATCATAGGACATACATTAATACCCAATTTCCCACCGAGTAAATTAAGTATTACAACAGAATATTTTTATTTATTTCATTTTATTTATTTACTGTTTTGCTTTTTTATTGATCAGGCAGGACCCACCAGGTCTGTAGCCCATTGTCTAGGGAGGTACAAAGTGCCAAGACATTAATTCTGAATATGTATTTACTGTTGTAGTAAAATCTTACTGTTGAGGTGGACAGTACATTTGTCAAAGTTAGGTTTGGGCACATGTCTAGGACCAAATTCCAAAGACTCACTCTTAAAATAAGTCACTTACTCTGAGAGCAAGTCTTTTGGAATTTGGTCCTTTTGCAATCCTGCTTTATAGATAGCCCTTATACTGGAGTAAGTCACTAACTGAGGGCAAGTATTTTGAAATCAGGCCCCAGTATACACACATTGTACTGCTTGCGTGCCATCCATTTCACAGATGTGTACCATCAAGTTCTTTCTAGAACAATGCTTTGTAAAACAAGCACTAGAAATCCATTACATTACTCAAGTCATATTGATATGCCATAAGTACAGCTCTTTCTGTTTCTAGAATGTGTGCAGCTGACCAGGTAAACATCTGCAAAACTGTTCAGCATGAGCCATAAACAGTATGCACATACACAACTGTAAGGTATGAGCCATAAACAGTATGTACATACAAAACTGTACAGTATGAGCCATAAACAGTATGTACATACAAAACTGTGCTTTATGAGCCATAAACAGCATGCACATACAAAACTGTACAGTATGAGGCATAAACAGTATGTACATACAAAACTGTACAGTATGAGCCATAAACAGTATGCACATACACAACTGTAAGGTATGAGCCATAAACAGTATGTACATACAAAACTGTACAGTATGAGGCATAAACAGTATGCACATACAAAACTGTACGTTATGAGCCATAAATAATATGCACATACAAAACTGTACAGTATGAGCCATAAACAGTATGCACATACAGAACTGTACAGTATGAGGCATAAACAGTATGTACATACAAAACTGTACGGTATGAGCCATAAACAGCATGCGCATACAAAACTGTACAATATGAGCCATAAACAGTATGCACATACAAAACTGTACAGTAGAAGCCATAAACAGTATGCACATACAAAACTGTACAGTATGAGCAATAAACAGTATATACATACAAAACTGTACAGTATGAGCAATAAACAGTATATACATACAAAACTATATGGTATGAGCCATAAACAGTATGCACATACAAAACTGTATAGTATGAGCCATAAACAGTATGCGCATACAAAACTGTATGGTATGAGACATAAACAATATGCACATACAAAACTGTACTGTATGAGACATCAAGAATATGCACATACAAAACTATATGGTATGAGCCATAAACGGGTCTATATTATAATCTCAAAGTCTGACAATATCGAATACGATATTGTCGACACAAGATTACCGAAAGAGCTCAACATCGTACGTTTAAATGGAAATCTCCGTAAGTGGAGATTTCCATTTACTTCAATGTTGTAAGATCTCGGAGTTGGTATATTTAAGTAGTGGGGGGTGTGGGAGGTGCAGGAGGGCTTGCCCCCCCCTGTGTAAACACTTTAGTTTTTTTTGTTTTAATAATTTTTTATTAGGATTCTATGGTTTAATACTTCGATGCATAAAGTTCGATCTTTATGCCTTCAAAGTATTAAACCTTTGAGGTTATAATATAGACCCCCATAAACAGTATGCACATACAAAACTATAAGGTATGGGCCATAAACAGTATGCGCATACCATACAGAACAATGTAGTGATGGTCATAACAATACATACATCTAAAACAGTATAGTGTGGGACAAAAAGCATTATGCATATATAAAACAATGTAGTGTGGGCCACGAAAATACACACATACAAAAAGTATGCATATACAAAACAACATAGTGTTGGCCATGAAAAATATACACAGACAAAACAGTATGGCATACGCCATAAAAATACACACATGCAAAACTGTATGATGTGGGCCATGAGAAGTATGCATATACAAAACAATGTACTGTGAGCCATGAATATACACATAGAAAACTACATGATATGGGCCATAAAAAGTATGCACATACAAAACAATGTAGTGTGGACTATGAAAAATATACAGATAAAAAACAGTATGGTATGCATAATAAACATTCTCACATACAAAACAGTATGTATGGTATGGCCATAAAAAATATTCACATACAAAACAACATGTGTGGATCATAAAAAATACACACAAAAGTGCACGGTATGGACCATAAAAATATGCACATACAAAACAATATAGTGTGGGCCATGAAAAATATACACATGCAAACCAGTATGGTATAGGCCATAAAAATGCACACATACAAAACTGTATGTTATGGGCCATGAAAAGTATGTACATACAAAACAGTATGACATGGGTCATGAGAAGTATGCATATACAAAACAATGTAGTGTGAGCCATGAATACACACATACAAAACTACATGATATGGGCCATAAAAAGTATACACATACAAAACAATGTAGTGTGCACCATGAAACATATACACATACAAAGCAGTATTGTATGTGCCATAAAATACTCACCTACAAATCAGGTGGTATGGGTCATGAAAAGTATGCACATGCAAAACAATGTAGTGGGGGCCATGAAAAATAAACATGCAAAACAATATGGTATAGGCCAAGAAAGTATGCACATACAAAATAATGTAGTGTGGGCTGTGAAAAATATGTTTGTCTTTTCGGCTTTTCCCGGTTAGGAGTCACCACAGCGGAACTCCGGTCCGCTAATGATTGGCAGTAGATTTTTATGGTGCCGATTTGCCAGCCCGACACCCAACCTTCAATGAATGCATGCCCATTCACGCATGTCTTTTGAACACCACTCGACCATGAGAGGACATGCAGACTCCACAGAGAAGGCACTCCAGCCGAGAATGAACAGGAGAACCTCTTGCTGTGAGGCAACAACGCTACTGCTGCACCACCATGGCTAGTGGCTGTGAAAAATATACACATACAAAACAGTATGGCATAGGCCAAGAAAAATTTACACAAATAAAGCAGTATGGTGTAGGAAATGAAAAGTATACATATACAAAACAATATGGCATGGGACATGAAAACTATGCACATACAAAAGAGTATGGTATGGGACATCAAAGTATGCATGTACAAAACAACATGGTAAAATATACACATGCAAAACTATATGGTATGGGTCATGAAAGGTATGCATATACAAAACAGAATGGTATGGGCCATGAAAAGTACGCACATACATACAAAACAATATAATATGAGTCATGGAAAATATACACATGCAAAACAGTATGGTGTGGCTCATGAAATATATGCACATGCAAAGCAATATGGTGTGTGCCATAAAAAATACACTCATACAAAGCAGTATGGTGCAGTCCATAAAGGCACACACATAAAAAACTGTATGGTATGGGCTATGAAAAGTACACACATACAAAACATTATGGCATAGGCCATCAAATGTATGAGTATCAACACAATATGGCGTGGGCCATAAAAAATACACACATACAAAACAGTATGGTGTGGACCATGAAAAGTATGCACATACAAAACAATGTGGTCAGAACCGTAACAAATGCATATACACAACAATATGGTTTGGGTCATAAAAAATATGTACATACACATTAGCATGGAATGGACATACAGAATTATGCACAAACAAAACGGTGTTGGGTGGACTATAAAAAAAGTATGTACATTCATTACAGTGTGGTGTGGGCCATCATTTATCTATTTATCTTTTATTGACCAGTTTAGTCTCATTAAGCTAGTGTCTTCTTTTCCGGGAAGAACTAAGATGGTATTTCTGCTACTAGGGAAAATTTAGCCAGGGCATCAGGGAACTTCGCCTACTCTTTATTGTTATGAGTGGGACCCATTTTGGAGGAGCACTTCCTGTTTCCTTTCCAGGTGCAGAGGTGGTCTGGAGAAGCAGGGGAGGCAGATGAAGAAAGAAGTAAATGATTGAGTAGTGAATGAAATGAAGGAGAAACAAATACTGAGGCAGTGGAGTGTGTGCAGGACTCTTAGGACATTTTACAAAGAAACCTGTTTGATGGAGATGAGTCAACAAATGATGGATGCATAATTACAATCCTCCAGTTGAGAGGGTTGTGGGATTATTTACTTCTTTACTTTGAAGGAGATGTTTCCTGGGGGGGGACATTATGGAAAAAAATAAAAAAGGAGGATGCAAGGACAATCCTTAACAATGGGGGTGATATGGAAAAGAAAACATATGCAGAGAAAGCAGAAAAAAGGTAAAAGTGGAGAAGCAGAAAAGAAGGCAGAAAAAAATGAAAAATTGAAGTATGTGGTAAGGATTTAAAGTAAAGAAGACAAAGAAATGGGCAGGTATGAAGTGTGGGACAATTTAATAGCTCCTTGGATGTAAAGGTACATAGGTTCATAGGTTCATAGGTGATTACTGGGCTAATGGCACAAGAGCTTTTACAAGCCTAGCCAATAATACCCAGGATATGACAATATTATATCTTAATTCCCCAGATATTGGGTGGGGTAGTATCAGGGTAGTGGGTCTTTGGGTGTTGGAGCCCTGAGTCATTTTACAGACTGCATCTGTCCATAAGGGACATAGTCAGTACCCCAGGAGTTAATTTATGGTTCCCCATCCATTTATCCAAATTCTTTTTGAAGAGAGTGAGTGGAGTACTTTGTTTTAAAAAGATGGAAAATTTATTCCATAGATGAGATAGCCTTTGGGATATGAATCTGTCTCTCCAGCAAGTCACAGATAAGGTTCAGGTCCATGGAACGCATAACCCTTGTATACATTTTCTTGTGAATATGCAAGAATTTCATCAGGGCTGGATCAGGGAATGTCTTATAGGTGAGGCATAAGTCCCCTCTCACTAAACAATATGAGACGCAGTAAAGGGATAGGGCTTTTAGTCAGTTTGCATATGACATGTGTCTTATACTTTGTATTTGTTTAGTAGGAAAACTCTGGGGCCACTCCAAATGGTGTAAGTGCCTGATTAGGTACATGCAGAAGGGAGCATTGTACTCGATTATGGGCCTGATGATGGCTGAGTACAATGGCACTATGGCTTCCTTTGATCTTGATGCCTTGCCCTTACTTATAAGTTGAGCCACACAGAAGGATTTCCTCACTGCTGTAGTTACCTGGTGGTAAAAGTTTAGTTTACTATCTATCTGTGTTCCTAGGTCCCTCTCTACTGGGTCTATGTTTAGAGGTGTGCTATCAATATTATAATTTGCAGGAATATCTGATTTACCAAAGGGGATGGTTAGGCATTTTTTAGTATTTAGTCTCAGACCATGGTTTTGGCATCAGATGGTTGCCATTTTTAGGCCTGTTTGTAGGATGTCAACATAATTTGTGGATTCAATGATTGCTCCCAGCTTACAATCGTCAGTGAATTTGGTGAGCCAGAGGTCCCCAACATTGGCCGTCACTTCAGAGAAGTATATATTAAACAGGAGGGGTCACAACACTAAACCCTGTGGGGCACCACTAGTAATAAGTTTCTTACTGGAAGTGGATTCACCTTTCCAGACAACATGACAGTGTAGGGATTTATACCTATCTCAGAAAGTTTACCTATATTCCCTGCATGGGGAATTGTGTCAAATGATTTGGTCAGGTCTAAATAAATGGTGTGTGCTGTTTTATCCTCATCCATGGCCCTGGTGACTTTCTCAAAGTCCACCAGGCTGAGCAGGCAAGACCTTCCTTTGACAAAGCCAAACTGGGTCTGGTCTAATTTTTGGACAGTTCCTATGTCATTATCGATCAGGCCCATTAAAATTCTCTACATGGCCTTGCAGATAAGACTGGTCAAGTTTATGGGTCTGTAGTTTCCTGGGTCAGTTGATGGACCCCCTTTGTTCAAAGGGACAACTGTTGCAGTCCTCCAATCCTCTAGAACAAAGCCCATGGATGCTGTAATTTAGCTTTAGCGAGTGCAATAAGGACATGTATCCTCACATGATTGGTAGGGGATGGTTGCAGGTATTCTTATCAGCCAGCAGGTTTGCTATAGTTTCAGGCCCTTACCTGAGGTAAGGGCATTTATTCTAATTAGCAAAAAGGCATTTTGTAACATTATGTTTGAGACTGTTTTTTCAATGGAAATTTTTCTTGGAGAATATGAAAAAAAGAAAGACTAACCCATGAAATCTTTATGTGATAAAAGCATTTAACAGGAAAGCAAAAAAGAAGATTCATGCACAATTTTGAACAGAGGTAGAAAGAGACTTTGAAAAATCATTTGAAAGCTTTATGCAAGGACGTACTGGACATTGCAAAGGTTTATGACAAAAGGGGTTTATGGACTGCTGGCCGGGACTATAATATTGTGTTTAAAATAGAAAGAGAAAAAAAATTATACATATACCAAGCATGATAACTGTGGAGGGGAACAGGGGTGTTATAAAATACTGGGGACAACCCCAAACATGTTTTTTGTGGAAAAGAAGGACATTTGATAAGTAACTGTGACACAAGAAATGTTATATTTGTGGGGAAATGGGATGATACAAAAAAAAAATGTGAATTGAAATGTTATAAATGTAACAAAAGAAGTAACAAATTTCTTCAAAACAGTCTCCAAAAAACATTCACCTGGTACAGTGCTCACCTTTAATGTCTCCAAATATAAAATGTAGCATCATAAGACTTGGCAACCAGGACACTTCTTATGACTGCAAAATAAAAGCTCGAATCTTAAAAAAAAAAAAAAAAAAAAAAAACAGCACCATCATTACAGATTTATTAACAGTGATAAATAGCAAATTAAAACGTGGACCAGTGAATGTCTGCCAACTGCAGAAAAGCATATTTGCAACCCAATTAATTTTAAAGTGCATGTCCAGACACTCCATGGAGATTCAACGATTTGAACCATTACTGACATTGGTAATTAGTGTGCAGAGGTCTGGGTTAGCACAGACAATGTCTGAAAGTTAGCACAGAGGATTAAGACTATGAATTGTTAACAAGCTGCTTCCTGTGATGGAGGGCTTAAAGCCCTCAGCTTCCACTGCCTACTGTGCGACCTTAAGAAAGTCACTTAATCAAACAGCTCTTTTGGGCAATTGGAAATTTCAGCTAGGCTCCTCAATGGTCTCCTGGACCACATGCCTAGTAATGATCTATGAATCTAAAATGCAACATTTTGTAGTCTTCATACAAGCAACTTAAAACAACATTTAGGGGTGTATTATTTACTAGAAAAATCAGAGGACTGGTAAATTGAACTATTTAGAAAGGTTTCAGAAATTGCCATTATATACCATTTCTTATACATTACAAGAAATTGACCTTTGCCTAAGCTGTAGGGCAATATGTGATTGGGCTGTATCTGAAAGTCTATGTATGGAACCTACTGCTAGTGGTAGTCACACCATTCTGAGGAATCTAATAGTAAATAACACTAATAGAAAAAAGTGACAGGCACATTGCACAACAGCTATGGAATAAGCTTCTTCCAATCAGAAGAATTTGGTCATTAACTTCCTTCAAAAACAGTATATATACATTGTCAAAGGAAGGTCTTGCCTGCTCAGCCTGGTGGACTTTAGGAAAGTCACCAGGGCCATGGATGAGGATAAAACAGCACACACCATTTATTTAGACCTGGCCAAAGCTTTTGACACAATTCCCCATGCAGGGAACATAGGTAAACTTTCTGAGATGGGTATAAACCCCTACATTGTCATGTTGTCTGGATAGGTGAATCCACTTCCAGTAAGAAACTTATTACTAGTGGTGCCCCACAGGGTTCAGTGTTGTGACCCCTCCTGTTTAATATATACTTCTCTGAAGTGAAGGCCAACGTTGGGGACCTCAGTCTCACCAAATTCACTGACGACTGTAAGCTGGGAGCAATCACTGAATCCCCAAATGATGTTGACATTCTACAAACAGGCCTAAAAATGACAACCATCTGATGTCAAAACCATGGTCTGAGACTAAATACTAAAAATGCCTAATCATCCCCTTTGGTAAATCAGATATTCCTGCAAATTATAATATTGATAGCACACCTCTAAACATAGACTCAGTAGAGAGGGACCTAGGAACACAGATAGATAGTAAACTAAACTTTTACCACCAGGTAGCTACAGTAGTGAGGAAATCCTTCTGTGTGGCTCAACTTATAAGTAAAGGCATGGCATCAAGATCAAAGGAAGCCATAGTGCCATTGTACTCGGCCATCATCAGGCCCATCATCGAGTACAATGCTCCCTTCTGCATGTACCTAATCAGGCACTTACACCATTTGGATTGGCCCCAGAGTTTTCCTACTAAACAAATACAAAGTATAAGACACATGTCATATGCAGACTGACTAATATGTATGATATGTGTTTTCAGTGTTTTGAGTTTTCAAGATTTTGAAGTTTCAGTGTTTTGGTTTCAGTGTTTTGAGCTTTCAGTGTTATGAAGTGAATCCATATATATATATATATATATATATATATATATATATATATATATATATACATACACATATATATATATTTGTCTTTTCGGCTTTTCCTGGTTAGGGGTCACCACAGCAGAACTCCGGTCCGCTAATGATTGGCAGTTGATTTTGATCGTGCCAAGTTGCCAGCCTGACACCCAACCTTCAGTGAAGGCATGCCCATTCACGCATGTCTTTCGGAGGCCACTCGACTGTGGGGAGGACATGCAGACTCCACACAGAAGGCATTCCAGCTGAGAATCGAACAGGAGAACCTCTTGCTGTGAGGGCAACAACGCTACCGCTGTACCACCGCGGCTTCCACTATATATAAACCCCCCTGCACCCCACAAACCCTCTGCTAAATAAATATACAAACTCTGAGATTGCACTACAGTGAGGGAAAAGATAAATATCCCATTCTGTGCTGTGCAGTGATCTCCATTCAAAACATTCAAAGTTTCAAAATTTTGATCTTACGGTCTCTCGGCATTTTGAAGTTTGAAGTTTTGAAGCTTCAAGCTTTTGAAGGGGATCTACAGGTTCACTACTGAAATTGCGAAGTGCCTGTGTTTGAATGGCATGTGTTCGAAAGGCACTTTTCCAAGGGGTACAATGCCGAACCAAAATTCATCAAATACACAACAGCGAATGAATAGTGTACTTCAGTTATCTGAGTTCAGAATTGTGAGTGGAGATCGCGGTTCAATGAGGAACAGGGAAGTAACCCATTTCCTCACTATAGTGCGATCTTGGAGTTGGTATATATAATGTGCAGGTGGCTTGTCTCCCTGCAAAATAGTAAAATACACATACTGTTGACTATAGATGCAACGGTACATTAAGCTGCATAGCTTGGGTGACTGACGTCATCTCCTGCTATGTCGAATACATCGAACTACAGGTATCGATGTATTCAGGTTTCACTTGGGCTGCTTTTTCAATGTTACAGATTCAAGATTTCGGATCGACATTGTGACCGGTCGACAAATGCATTTTCGGGATTTCAATAGTAAACTGATCCATATATTTATTTATATATATATATATATATATATATATATATATATATATATATATATATATATATATATGTTTATACATATATATATATATATATATATATATATATATATATATATATATATATATATATATAGGTCCACTTTGTAATTTTGAAACTTCAGAACCTCGAACATCACAATCCCAAGGTTCAGATGTTTGAAGTTTTGAAATCTCGAAATAAAAAAAAAACTAAAACAATAAAATGTTAACAATCACATTTTTACACCCTTGCTTGCCCCATGTCAGGGGCTGCATGCCCCACACCCCCTGCTACTTAAATATACCAACTCCGAGATTGCACTACAGTGAAGAGAGCAGTAAAGTTACCATTTTGCACTGTGTAGCGATCTGAATTGTTCAGTTTTGAGATTTCAAAACTTCAAACATTTGAACCTTGAGATTGTGATGTTCGAGGTTTTGAAGTTTTAAAATTACAAAAATGGATCCATGTATATATATATATATATATATATATATATATATATATAATATATATATGTATATATATATATATATATATATATATATATATATATATATATATATATATATATAAAAAATATATATATATGTATATCATGCTTCACTAAGACTTGTAGGCCATAAGATTATAAGCAGATTGACAAGTGAACCTATGGCATACTAGTCAACTGTCCAGATTTTTGTAGAATGTCCAGATTTTTGCTTCATATTTTTGATCTGTGCCTCATAAAATTTGTGGGGTTTTTTTGGCAAATCATTGAGGACTGAAGTTACTAAATAATGAGACACATTTGAATTTCATACTTCATGTCCTTCAAAAATGCATGCTAACACAAAACCTATTATTCTATCAACTTTCTAAGTTTATAAAAGCAATATTTTAAAATTAAAAATTGTCCCTGATTTTACACCTTTGTCCCTGCCATTATTTTTGGTTTTGCCCATTTTTCTTTTGCATAGTAGTTGAGAGGTGTAACCTATGAACATATGAACCTGTGATTTGTACACACCAATTTTCATGTCATCATACATATAAAAATGAAAAATACAAAACAAAATCAAATACTGACATCATGAGTCATGAAAATACTTACATTTTATGCACTAAAATGATGAAGACATTCTCTATCTGAGGAAGTCTCTATAATTTTGATACATGAGATGAAAACACAAACATTCTGATATGTTAATAAAGTATGTCACATTTTTCATTGTTTCAGGCTGTCAGTGAGTATTTTTTATTTGTTTCATAAATACAAAGCACAACTTTTAGATATGTAGGCAGAATGAACACAGCGCACAGTATGATAAACTGTATAAAACCCACGAAGCTGGAAATAGTTGAAAACGGCAGCTATTCTAACTCATTTTAAATGTAATTGCTCCTCACAGCACTGTGCTCACCTTCTTTTTCCCCATTATTTTGAAATAATGCAGTTATGGTGGGGTACAGAAATGTACTGTTATTAATGCTGGACCTGTGTCGTCATCTAAGAAGAACAACCAAGAGTACCACTATAACATCCAAAAAAATAATGGCATGGTAGTAGCATTTATATTTTATGTCACTGTCATCATGCTTGTTTTTTTAACACTGTTTTGGGAAACAATATAGGAAATGCTAATCTGTTTGTGAATAATACATGCCAAGCCTTGGAATTTAAATATAAAATTCAAGAAAAAATAATTTGTAGCTTATATAGGCAAAAACTCTGAAAATATAATTTAAAGAAATGCAGGCGAACAAATAAAATATTATTTTTCTCTGTTATATTCTATTTAATTGTTTATACATTAACTGGTTGAGTATGTTGGTCACGTGACCTTTTTAACCATGGACTAAGTACAATGTTGTGAATATAATTAGTTACAACTATGTAATATAAAAACAAGTGAAAGTTAAGTAAAATAAGAAACAATATATAAACAGCACACTATTCAATGAACTAGTGAAAGCATTAGCATATGCTGTGAAAGCAGTTGCTGGATATCATTAAACAAATATAACAATAAAATGAGCAGCCCTCACAGTAATTGCATTAATTATTATCTGGTTTGATTGCTTAATTGTTTTTATGGCTGTATTTATGCATTTTGTAATTGCATTTATTCAGTTATTTTTTAAAGCGTTGAGAAGATATCTTCTTTATCCTCTGGAAGCCTTCATGCTGAGGCCCTTAGATGGTTTTATCATTCTGACAGAGACAATACATGTTAAAAGATATTTCTTATATAATGTGTATTTAATTTGTGTATAGTAGTCTTTCTTAATGCTATGCAGGAAAATCCCCATATACAATACCCTTTGCAAGTGTCATAGTGGTTTGTCTCTCTAAATCTATTTTATTGATCCAAGTTTGCTTCAAGAAAATGGTTTTACTTCTATAGCTAGTTTAAATTAAATATTATTACAACAGGTATGCTTATACCATTATCTGTTCTCTTTAATACATCTTTACTTAAAACATCAGGAACTTATTCCCTAACAAGTATACATAATAACTTGGCTTTATATTCCCCAAAGACTTCACAGCAAAAGAGAAAAAGGGGTTACCTTGTCAGCAAATTAATAAAATAAAATATAAATAATTGTAGTATACAAGGAGTAAAGCACCATTTGAGTAAAACACACAAGTCATACATGCTTAATGTCAAAAAAGTGTGCAGAACAACTGTAATCTGCTAGTACAAACAAGGATAAACTGATGAGTAATTTTGTAAATCACTGCTCCTAAAGCAGATGCATCAGTAGAAAAAAATTACTGCATGAAATTTACATACAGATTTGTGTAACAATGCTTATTTCTTATAACTTGAGAGCATATTCTATGATACAGAAGCCACTTTGGAGACCGACCTATCAGCTGAAGCCTGGCCAAAGATTGGTTGAGAAATGTTAAGAACCCCATATTTTTTATTTCAGAGAGAATAGTGCAAGTTTGTACAGTAAATTAACCATCAGAAGACAGCATATCATACATAGCAGTTTCTAGGTTAATTTAGTACAGAGTCTTATCTGATATTATAGAAGGCCAGTTTACTTTATTTAAAGTAAGACAATGATGTCCAGTGGTAAGTAAGAGACAGAGACAGAGAGATAAATCAGCAGATTGCCTTGACTGGTGTTAGGAGTTGAGGTATGTGTTGTTCAAAATTTAAGGCAATTAAAGGAAGAGCTTATACAGGTTTCAGGCCTAGGAAATTAATCTATAATATTTTTTCTGGCTTAATACACCAAAAATAGTTAATTTGTACCACGGACTGAGATATCTTAATATGCTGTTAGTGATTATCTCTGTCTGGTGACTTATGAGAGTGTAGGGTTAAGGCAGAGACCTAGGTACTCGAATGACTGCTTTTGAACAACAGGGGCAAAAATCAGTCTGGTAATTAAAAGTGCAGGGATGTTTTAGATTGTCTAAGCTGTACAAAAAACATATGCCTTTAGAGTAAGAGTGTTGCTTTGTATCTATCAATAAAGTTGGGTGAAGTTTCTTTGGGTTGCTTTTGGAGAGAATGAGTAATTCTGTTGTTTTGGCCAGGAGAAGGTCATCAGCATAATGGTTTTGCTAGCTGGAGGCACTAAATTAAATTATTAATAAAAACAGAAAAAAGTAAAAAACTTGGTACAGAGGCTTGTCTTATAGACTGTAGGATGTCTATGTCTGAGATAAAGAGGTCTCTAGTCAACTAAAGGACATAGTTTGATAAGTAGTTATGAAACCAGAATGCTATTTTTTTCACAGGAGCAATGTTTTTGAGTTGTTAAATTTTTAAATTCTAACACTCATAAGTGGTGACACTTAATATTTTAAATTGAGGGTTTACATATACTAAGTCAGAGACAGCTGTCTGAGGTATTGTGATCTTGGAGTTGGTGTATATATATATATATATATATATATATATATATATATATATATATATATATATATATATAAATAAGACCTGTGGGCGGTGCAAGGCAGCTTGTCTCCCTGCAATATATAACTTTAATGGAGAAAAGCATTTATCAACATTTGCTGCTTTCTTTTAGTTTCAATGTTATTTTTCTTTAATTCCTCGATTAATAAATGCTGATAATAATGCATTCCACTTATTGTCCATATGCAACTTCTAAAGGATTTTACTAAATGAACAAAGATCCTTAATATGTTTGAATATTGAGGATGTCATGCAGATGCATTTTTGGACTGTGGCATTCTAAACATAAACCTTAAAAATGATGCCATGACAGATGTAATAAGTAACCTACTGAGAATGTGAAAAAAGAGTTTTTGAGATCATAGGAGGTGCAATTTTATAAAAGGAAGAATTAAGCTCACTAAATATGGGACAGGGTTCAGGGCTGACATTATCTAGTAGTTTTCAAACAGCAGCAAAAGTAGTTTGTCTGAAGTTAAGTCATTGTATTTGCAGTAGGGTATTTGAGTTTGCTGTCTGTTGAACAGCCGTTTGTACTGTGAATGATGGATGCTCAGTAGATACTATATGATTCTTAACTGAAAAAAATGATTATATAGGTTCCTAGGTAAATTCTAGGCTAACTGTCCTCACATACAATTTTAAGCCAGCCAGTTTCCCTTTTTGTACTCAAATTAACCTATCCAATTTGGTTAGAGATTGGCCTTATCCATTCCATGCTCATTACATGTTACCCCTGATGAAAATAACCGGGATCATACCATAGATAATTTGAAAGGATCCATGCAAGGGATAAAGTATGTAGAAGCTGACTTTGCCCTTTAGTAGTACAAGGTGAAGTCTTGGTGTAAATTTTCTGTTTCTCACCCATAGAACTAAGTTGTCCTTAAATATAGACATGAATAAACTTTGTTTTATGTGTATGGGGAGTCTGTTACAGAGCAGTTGTATCCTCTGCAAGCTATATCTGTCCCTTTTTTAATTTCTACATATCGTTTGGTTTTCTAATACCATGACGGGAATGGATCCTATTCCTAAGTCAAAGTATGATTAAAGTTCATGAAATTAGTATTGTTTTACTCTTTGGTGTCAGCCAAAAGTGCTCTTTGAAGCACCCGCAACATACCAGTAATAACTCCTTCTGCAATTCATATAAAGTTACATAGGTTCATAGGTAGGTACTAGGCTATTGGCCCTAGGGCCTATATAAGCCTAGTCAAATGGTACCCTGGCTTTTGCCACCCAAGAAAATTATTTTCCTGTACCCCTGTCAAGCAGAGCCACAGAAGTAATCCCCAGGGTGAATTTCCTATCTCCCATTCAATCATCAAGATTTTTCTTCAAGAGTGCTAATGAGGAGCTTTGTTTGATATAGATAGATAGTTTGTTCCAGAGTATGGGACGTCTCTGGGACAGGAATCTATCCCTCCAGCATGTTCTGTTTATTGCGATGACAAGGTTTAGGTCCCTAGAGCATGTAGCTCAGAGGGATTGGGATTTCGTTAAGTGGAGCATGTCCAACAGCTCTGGGTTTGACATAGCTTTGTATGTTAGGCAAAGATCGCCTCTGAGTAGGCGATATATGACAGAGTAAAGCTGGAGTTTTTTGAGATGGTCTGCGTAGGGCATCTGTTTGAGGCCAGTAATCCTCTTTGTGAGGTATTTCTGCGGCCTTTCCAGTTGTTGTAGATGTCTTGTGAGGTAAATACCAAAAGGAGTGTTGTACTCTATAATGGGTCTAATGAGTGATGAGTAGAGGGGAACAATGACATCTTTTTTCTTGGATGAGAAACCTTTTGTGATGAGGTGTGTCATGTAGAAGGATTTCCTGACTACTGTGGCGATGTGATTATCAAAGGAGAGACTACTGTCCACCTGTGTCCCAAGGTCTCTTATCACACTTTCGGTGTTAAGTAGACAACCGCCTATGTGGTAGTTCATAGGTACAGAGTTTTTACCAAAAGGGATGACAATGCACTTTTTGGCATTGAGCTTGAGGCCATGGCTTTGACACCAGGCATCTGTCTCAGTGAGGCCTTGTAGGATGTCCACATCCTTAGGAGTTTTGATTATGGCTCCTAGTTTGCAGTCATCTGCGAACTTTGTTAGCCAAAGACCTTCTGTGTTAGCCTGTACTTCAGAGAAGTAAATAGCAAACAGGAAAGGACCTAGGAATGAACCCTGTGGTACTCCACTTGTCACTGGTCTAAAGCTGAATTTAGAGTCTGCTACTTTCACAGTGTGGGTTCTGTCAGTAAACCAGTTGGCAACCCATCTTGTGACATAGGGATGTATACCTAGTTTAGTGAGTTCATCTATAATTCCAGAGTGGGGGATGGTGTTGAAAGCCTTGGCGAGATCTAGATCGGCTGTGTGAACCACCTTACCCTCATCTACAGCTTTCGTGACTACTTCAAAGAAGTCTATCAGGTTTAGGAGACATGATTTGCCTTTTACAACCCCAAACTGGGTAGAGTCCAGAGTTTGGAGATTATCTATGTCATTGTTTATAAGTTCCATGATGATACATTCCATAGCCTTGCAGACCAGGCTCATCAGGCTAATGGGGTGGTAGTTCCTGGGGTTTGTGGTGGCTCCCCCTTTGTGGAGTGGGATAACCATTGCTGTGCACCATTCATTGGGCACAAAGCCTGAGGTGAGGTTATGACTGAACATGGTACTTAGGTGGGGTGCCACTTTGTACTGTAGTTCATGTAGAATGCAGCCTGGGATGTTGTCAGGTCACATGGATGCTGTGTTCTTGGCTTTGGAGAGTGTGTTGTTTTACCTGTGCAGCTGTGATTACAGGAATTTTGCATTCTTCCAGTATAGAGATGGGCCCTTTAGGGGATGAGAGAGGGGTAAAGTTAGCACTGAACCTATCTGCCAAGATGTTGGCAATATCAGTTGGTTCTGTATATTTAGTGCCATTGTGCTGTAACTCAGAGCAGATCTGAGTGTTGCCATTGAGATTCTTGACATAGCTATAGAATGCTTTGTGGTTGTCTTTAGAATCAGTGGCAATTTTGTTTTCATAACTAGCTTTGGAGGATTGTATGAGGGATCTCAGCTTCTTACTGAGGCTGACCACGGAGTTCCTCCAATCATGGGATTTTACTCTTTTCTGCAACAGTTTCTTTCTTCTGTTGTAGAGTTTGTTTATGACAGAGGACCACTAGATTGGCTTCCTTTTTTTGGAGGATAGCATCTTGGTTCTGTTAGGGATTGCACGATCCATGCACTCGTGTAAGTGCTTATAAAGTGCAATTGTATTGGATCCAGCAGTTGTACCTCTATTGTCCGTCAGCATGGGGGTAGTGAAGTTTGCCATTTCTGTCTTAAGAAGCGTGAAGTTAGCTTTGGAGAAATTTTTTACAGTGGTTTCCCTAATGGGGGGTGGGGGTGGGATGTGGATGTCTAGGGTGATTTGCTTGTAGTCGGATCTTACCAATGAGTAATTGACCTCTGGTGTGGAATACCGGTTGCCCATGTTGGTAATGACCAGGTCTAGGATATTGCTGCCCCTGGTGGGGGTGTGGATAAGTTGATCCAAGGCGATGGAATTTATGAATTCCAGAAAACATTGAGCACAAGAGTTGGTACATGAGTAGTTTTCCTAGTTAATGGTGGGGTAGTTGAAATTGCTCATTATTAGGGTGTTAGGTTGTACCCTAATATTTTCCAGTGTATCAAGACATGAGGAGTGGGAAACCTGGGGCATGGTGGGAGATCTGTAGCAAGCTACAATTTGGATTGTGGTCTTGCCCAGAGTTAGTTGCACTTGGATAATCTCGGATGCATTATGCTGAGCAACTAGCCTGGAGGTGTGGATATCCTTAATGAATATGGACACGCCTCCACCTTTAGTGCTTTGGTCCAGGTTAGGTGGCCAAAAGGTGTGGTATGAATTATAGCCTGGTAATGCAGGGGTGCTCTCTGGAGTATTGAACCAGGTCTCTGTCACTGCACAGATGTCGATGTTCTCCATTTTAAGGAGTGCCTCGAGGGAGTGCATTTTGAGGTTTACACTTCTAGCATTAAGTAACATTACCCTCAGATTTTGCTTGCTTGTACCTGTTACGGTGGTGAATTTGTCATTTGAATCTTGCCTAAAAAAGGCACTATAGGGGTGGCAAGAGCCTTAGCCAGTATCCAGAATCCCAAGGGCGACAGGTGCAGGCCATCTCTGGCAAAGCATCGTGTATTACATATATTGGTAACATCTCTATATATGATTGTAGACTGTTCTTTATAAGACCAGTTGCTCCTACTACTATTGGAACTATCTGGGTATCTTTTTTCCACATTGATTTTGTTTCTGCTTGAAAATCCTGATATTTTATAACTTTTTGTATCTCTGTTTGCAGGACACTGAAGTTACTAGGTGTAGCGATTTCAATGATCAATGCTATTTTTGTCTTCTTTTCTTGGACCACTATATCTGGTTTTCTAACATCTATCTTTTGAACTGTTAGTAATGGATAATCCCACATGATGTAGACTTCATCATTGTCTGTAATGCTTTGTGGCTCATGTTTCCAATGTTTTTCAGCCACTTCACTACCATAATGTTTGCACAATCTCCAGTGCAACAGTCTTGCCACGTTATTATGCCTTTCAGTATACAGTCCTTCTGACATTAGTGTGTTGCAACCAGTAATAAGGTGTGCAGTTGTTTCCAATTCTGTTTTACAAAACCTACATTTGTCTGTTTCTCCCACATGTTCAATGGAATTTGTAAACCAACATGTATGTAGCACACTATCTTGGGCCGCCAGTATTAACCTTTCATCTCTTGTTTTGAATTCACCTCTCCTTAACCATCCCTGCATTCATTCCTAATCAACATGTAGTTCTTCAAGAAGTTTTCTATACTTGCAACTATATTTATGCATTTTCCACATTTCTTGCCTTTTCAGCTGGCCCTTCCCCTTATATTCTTTCTTTTGTTTTTTGGCACATTCAGTTGCTGCCTGATTTTTATCTACTTCTGGTTTGATTTCCATTGACTAGAAACTTTGTTGGCATCAATTTCTGTGTATAGTTTATACGTTGTTGGAAGGCAAGTTATTGGTCTATAATTTTTGGGGTAGCTTGCAGACTCACTTTTAGGTAGAAGCATTGTTTTACTTGTTAGCCAGGTTGGTGGCTGTTCAGGGTGTGCATATAATTAGCTCTTACTCATGGTTAATCTTCATGCAAAGATGTTAATACTTTTAACCAAAAGTTAGGTATTGCATCTGGGACTGGGGGTTTTCCAATTAGAGGCTTTTCTTAACTTTGCTTCAGTCTCTCTGGCTATTACTTTAGCACATTTCATATCGTCTAACTTTAAAATTCTTTTTCTTTCTTTTACTTATTTTATCCATTTAGCATCTTTGTTATTTTCCACGGGATATTCATATTTACAGTCTTTCAATTCCTTTTACATTGTTTCCTAATTCTCTAAATTGGGAAACAAAGGAAAGTACAAAATGTATTGATGACCCAAAAAAGTTTCTATATCTGTCCCTTTTTTAATTTCTCCAAATCTTTTGGGTTTCTAATACCATGATGGGAATGGACCTCATTCCTAAGTCAAAGTACGATTAACGTTCATGAAATTAGTATTGTTTCACTCTTTGATGTCAGCCAAAAGTGCTCTTTGCAGCACCCACAATGTGCCCAGTAATAACTCCTTTTGTAATTTGTATGGCATTATGTGTATTGGTAACATATCTAAATATGATTGTAGACTCTTTTTTTATAAGACCCGTTGCTCCTACTAGTATTGGAACTATATGGGTATCTTTCTTCCACATTGCTCTAGTTTCTGCTTGCAAATCCAGATATTTTATGACTTCACTGTGTGTGATGATTTCTATGATTAATGCTACTTTTGTCTTCTTTTCTTGGACCACTATATTAGGTTTTCTAGCATTTATCTTTTGAACTGTTGGCAATGGATGATTCCATGTGATGTAGACTTAATTTTCTATGATAGTTTGTGGCTCATATTTCCATTGCTTTTCAGCCACTTAATGTTTGCACGATCACCAGTGCAATAGTCTCGCCACATTATTATGCCTTTCAGTATACAGTCCTTCTGCCATTAGTAGGTTGCAACCAGCAACAAGGTGTGCAACTGTTTCCAATTCAGTTTTACAAAACCTACATTTGTCTGTTTCATCCACATGTTCAATGGATTTTGTAAACCAATGTGTATGTAGCCCACTATCTTGGACCGCCAATATTAACCTTTCATCTCTTGGCTTGAATTCACCTCTCCTTAACCATTCCTGCATTCGTTCCTGATCAACTTGAGGTTCTTCCAGAAGTTTTCTATACTTGCAACTATATTTATGCATTTTCCACATTTCTTGCCTTTTCAGCTGGTCCTTCACCTTATATTCTTTCTTTTGTTTTTTTGGCACATTCAGTTGCTGCCTGATGTTTATCTCCTGGATTGACTTCCATTCCTGCTTGATGCCGATATGCTTCTGCTAGGTTAAGCAGGGAAATCATCTTAGATTTATTTTCCTCATGTTTCAAAACTTTCACTATGTTTGTGTCTCGTGTGGTCAGCAGATATGTGTGGAGTCCCACAATTGCAGATCTATACATGTAATCAATCTGAAGAAGGCCCATCCCTCCTTCAGAATGGGGAATATATAATCTTGGTCTGCACTGATTTTTATAGATCATTTGGTGAGCATGAAGCATCCTTCTTGTTTTAATATCTAATCTAGCCAACATGTTTTGGGGTCAATCAATCACTCTGAAACTGTAAGTTAGGACAGGAAGAGCAAATTGGTTTATAGATTAGATTTTGTTCCTAGATGTCAACACTGTTTTCAGGATTAATTTAAGTCTTCTAAAGTATTCCTTACTAAGTTCTACTCGCATTTGTTCATGTTTTATTGCTGATCCTTCATCAATTCCTAAGTATTTGTACACTCTCTCTTGCTTGAGTTCTTTTATATCACATTCTTGTCCCAAACTGATATTTTCCTGGTGTTGCAGTTTTCCTGCTTTAAAGGTTGCTTTTGCATATTTATCAAGGCCAAATGACATTCTAATATTATCTGAAAAAGTTTTGACAACTTGCAGCTGTGCTTTCAGTTCCTCATCTGATGAGCTATACAGTTTCAAATCATCGACAAAGAGAAGATGAGAAGTCTTTAGACTTTGTTGTTATCTAGGTTCCAGATTATAGCCATGGCCTAAGCAGTTAAGTAGACAGCTTAATGGGTTAAGGGCAAGGCAGAATAGCAGCAGTGACAGAGAGTCACCCTAGAATATCCCCTTTCAATTTTTATCCCTGGGATAATAATGCGTCCGTTACTGTGGCTCAATTGCAAAGTGGTCTGCTATTGTTTCATGGTCTCTGTAATTTAGTCAGTCAGTATAGGGTGTATCTTATACATTTTTAAGCACTCTTTTATCTATGAATGTAGGATATTATCAAATGCTTTTTTTGTAGTCAGTCCATGCCATACTTAGATTCTCCCCCTTTTTACAGTTCTCCACTATGACTTTAACAACAAATGATCCCTTGTTCCATATCACTTTCTTTTATTGCCCTTTTGTTCTACTGCCACAATTGAGTTTTCTTCTAAATGACAATAAACTCTGTCGGCATCAATTCCCATGTAGAGTTTATATGTTGTGGGAAGGCAAGTTACTGGTCTATGATTTTTGGGCTAGCTTCAGGTTCACTCTTAAGTAGGAGCATTGTTTTACCTGTTGTTAGCCAGGTTGGTGTATGTTTGGGGTGCGCATATAAGTAGTAGTTACCCATGGTTAAATCTTCGTGCAAAGATGTTAATACTTTTAACCAAAAATTAGGTACTGCATCTGGGTCCGAGGTTTTCCAGTTAGAGGTTTTTCTTAATTTTGTTTCAGTCTCTTTGGCTGTTACTTCATCCCATTTCATATCTGTACCTTTAAACCTCTTATTCTTTCTTTTACTTATTTTATCCATTTAGCATCTTTGTTATGTTCCACAGGATCTTTATAAATATTTCTCCAAAATTCATATATTTCTTCTTTTTTTGGCAGTCTTTCAATTCCTTTTACCTTGTTTTCCAGTTCTCTATAAAACTTTTTGGACCATCAATAAATTGCTTATTTTTGTACTTTTCCTTTATATTTATCTGTGTATCTTCTACGTTTTTCCACCTGTGCTGAAATTTTTAGTTTATTATTCACAATACTGCATGATAGATTCTGGTCTGTTCTAATATTGTGCAAGGCTTTTATCACATCTCTCTTCCTTAGTATTTTTGTTGATCTATTCCCTCTTTTATAGTCTTCTAACAGTGACACTTCTTGTCTTAATTGCTTTATATTTTTCTCTATTTGATACTTCCATGATGGTATTCGATATTTCCCCTTCCTTTCCATCACTACCCTGTGTTCTTTTGGTAGAATTTTATCAGTTATTAGCTTAGCTGCAGAGTAATATATCCTGCTTACTTCTGTTATATCACATGGATCTCTATGAACAGCCCTAATTACTGTGTTCATTTGTTTTATCAGACTTCTGACTTTTGGGGTTTTATTTACCTTCTGCAGTCTATTTCTTTCATTGATCATAATATATCTATGTGGGCGGCCACGGTGGTGAAGTGGTTAGCATTGCTGCCCCACAGCAAGAGGTTCTCCGGTTCAATTCTTGGCTGGGGTGCCTTCTGTGCGGGAGTCTGCATGTCCTCCCTGTGGTCGTGTGAGTTTCCTCTGGGTGCTCTGGTTTCCTCCCACATCCCAAAGACATGCTGTAGATGGATTGGACACTCTAAATTGGCCCTAGGCATGAGTGTGTGCATGTGTGTGCCTTCTGTGGAAGGTTGGGCGCTGGGCTGGCAACTTGGCACTGTAAAACTTCACTGCCAATCATAAGCAGACAGGTGATCTGCTGTGGTGACCCCTAACCGGGAAAAGCCGAAAGAAGAAGAAGACGAAAATCATAATATATCTATGTCCATTAACTCAAGCAACTCTTCCCGTAGTTCATTTTCTTCCAGACTGAGGGTACATCCTTTGTTTTCCATTTCCTGTGGGCATTCTATAAAAAGTTCTATAGCATCTTTCTGTGGCACCTTCTCTCTAATTTCATCCTGTGACACCTGTTGCTCTGTCATATGGAAACTCACTGGCCTATCACTCCTCAACATTGACTGCATCAGAGTTTCCATAGTTTCCTGTTCATTCCCTTGCTGTCTAGCTTCAGATGAACATTTATACTGGTTTCCTGTGGAAGGCCCCAAAATATCTTGATATTGCACCTGACCAATTACTTCCTGTTCCACTGATTTCCCCTTAATTTGCATATCCATTCCTCTATTGTGTTTAGGTGCTTTCTGCATTAGATTTTCTACACTGAATCCTTCACTTTGCAGGATTTTCTACACTGAATCCTTCACTTTGCAGGTGCTCCATAACCTCAGTTTCGATTTCTTTGACTTCTCCATTACTAACCTCTTTTTCTACTTTTCCTCTTTGTCTCCTTATTTTTTGTATTGTAAAGTTTTCCATATCCGTATTCCTTTGCATGATTTCTCTTCAAATATCTTTGGTGCTGCTCTTTTTGTATTAGTTAGTTTTGCTTTCTCCTTTACATAAATATTACACCATATTAAATCTCTTTTTCTTTCACATGTCCATATTTATTCTTCAGATGTCTCTTGATCTCCCTGCTTCTCCTTGCTTTGAAGTCTCACTCCATTGTGCTGGGTTGTAATCTGTGTTAGATCTTCTACATTTAATCCTTCACTTTGCAGGCACTCCATATCTTCAACTTCTATTTTTTAACTTCTACTTTACTAATCATCTGTTCTACATTCCATCTTTGTGATATTATTTTTCTTATTGTGAAATTTTCCATATCTTGATGCCTTTGCCTGTATTTCTCTTCAAATATCTTTGAGGCTGCCTTCTCTATAGTGATTAATTTAGCTTTCTCCTTTGCATAAATATTGTACCATATCAAATCTCTTTTTCTTTCCCATGTCCATATTTCTTTTTTATACTTTTCAAAAATATCTAGTTTTTGCTGTTTACATTTTCACATTTTCTCAGATGTTTCTTTTTCCAAACAGATCAACGTTTTTTGATCTATATACTGTTTTTCAAAAATCTGCTGTTTTAATGAACTCAAATTTTCATTTTCATTTGACACTTCTGACAGTTTTTCCTGTGGAAGCATTTTTCTTTCATCTAATTTATCTCTTAATCTCTTTGAATATACTCTGCCTGGAAATTCTGGGCTTTTTGCATAATAGTAACAATACATAATTTCTTTCTTATCCTCAACAGTCCACTCTATCATCTTTACGGCTTTCTTTGGCCTATTAGTTTTTGTGGTTTTTGTGGACTGCTACTTCCTTCTACAACAGGGAGGCCACCCCCCCCCTGGGCTTGGCCTGGCCCCATTGTAGGAATGTTTCCGGATTATAATGATTCTACTCAGTCTTTTGAGATTCGACACTGTCTTTTGAGGATTCTACACTGTCCCTCCAAATGGTTCTGTTGATGTTGCAGAAGAAGTTTAGATCCCTAGACTGAGTATTTCTAATTCCATTTGACTTGCTGATTTGTGGTAAATCCATAAGTATTGGGTTGGAGGATGTCTTGTAAGCCAGACACAGTTCACCTCTTAGCACTCTGTAGGATACTGATTATAGTGACAGAGCTTTGAGTCAGTCCATGTGAGGCATTTTGTTTAGGTCTTGTATCCTTTTACTAGGGTATCGCTGTGAGAGTTCAAGATGTTTTAAGTGTCTGGACAGATGCATTCCAAAGGGGGCATTATATTCAATGACCAGATGAGTAAATGGGGACAATGACATCCCTAGATCTGGACACAGTCTCTTTTTTTTAAGCTGTGTAATATAGAAGGACTTTGTTACAACAATGGACATGTTAGTCAAAAGTTAGATCATTGCTCAGATAATTTCCCAAATTCTGACCAACTGGGTCAACTTTTAGGGGCATATTGCGGGATAGATTACTTCCCAAAGGATACAATAATGCATTTTTTTGCATTTAGTTTCAGTCCATGATTTTGGCACCAGCATACCTCTCAACCTGGAAACATCAAAAATCTGGACAAGGCCCATGAAAAATAGGTACAAATCTGTACACTGATTAACGTAAAATTTGCATACATAATTAGGCAACCCCACCCACTCCAATGGAATTGTGGGACATCAACTTTCATTCGCAAACTGAAGTAAAGAACCAAAATAATAGCACCAGAGTCCCCCTGCAGCCATTCCAATGTCCCATTACCTGGCTATTTCACCCCATTTACCATAAACACTAATGTGTGCATACTACTTTACTTCTATAATGATTACCTGGATTTTATTTTTTTTACATTTTATAGCACAATGCACAAACACAAATAAATATCTGCTAGACAAAGAAATACTGTCTCACAATGAAAATAGACTTGGCATTAAAACTTCTCTGCCCTCGAAGCTCACATTCGTTGAAACAGCATTGAAACCCACACCTCATCCAAAGAAAATGCATCTGGCCAGTGGTGGATAAAGATTACCTTTGGGCTGTTTTCAAATCAGAGGCCCCATGCACACAAAACAAGAAACATACATGTATTCTTTGATACACCTTCCTGACTTTATTAAATGATATTCCTTGTATAATACAGCACACTTGTTAGACTTAAGTTCGAGCACGTTCACATTTTAAATTTATTGTTTAAACATTTTTCCAGTAGGCAATGAAACAAAAATGCATGAACCAATAATGACAAAACTGCCCTGTTCAGAACATTTCCATCATAAAAGTCTACTTCCACACACAATAGCATTTCAAATTTGTTTGAACATTTTTTCCAGTAGGCAATGAAGAAAAATTCATGCACCAAGAATCTTGTCATAACTCAGTTTGCTGTGTAGTCTAGATACAGTTTATCAAACATCTTTAGGTAATATATAACTTTAAATTTCAAAGACATATCCTCTCTAGTTTTTAAGATACAATATACAAAAGTATTAATCATGTTCTGTAAGCATAGTTTATGTTTCTTTAAGAATCTCTGAACTTTGTAGAGTAGAGCTAATTAAAGTGTTCAGGTGTTTTATACTACAAAACTGCTCTCATCAAAGATGTATATGAGAGTGTGATGCCTTCCCAAAAGCTGCTTGTTATTCCCCTCAGTATTTGTAGGTCTTCAGAGTAAGAGGTCTAGCTTGTAGCAACACAATAATCAAAGATTTTGTTTCATTATCTACTTTTAATGTCTCTCTACAATTTTATAATGAAAATACATGTTTTTCCCTTGAATTTGATAATAATGCAATTAGTGGCAGTGGAAGGGAGACCACTGTTATCACACCAAGCACTAATTTAATTTAGTGTCTTGAAGTGTTTTTGCATATTTAATAAAGAGCATGTTATTGCCCATTGCAAATATTTTGGCATAGTTTAATGGCCATATTCAATATATGCAGCTATAGCCGAGAAAATTAAAATTAGACCAAAGGAAACAGTTCCAAAACTTAGCCCTGAGTGACTCCACTAAATACCCCAATAAGCTTAGAGAGGTAACTCGTTGCTGTTAATTTTGAGTTCTCCCCTTCAAAAATGTATCCACTGAAATCAGTAAGTGTAAATAATGAGCTAAAGGGGTTTATCTTAAACGCCTTCATCAGAGTTCATCTGAAATGTTTTTAAAAACTCTAAATATGTAGCAAGCATTGAAGATCCCTGATGAAGTTTTTTTTTCCCCTGGCTTCTTTGAAAATGGAATGTCAAGACTTTCCTAATTAACAAGTATGTCATAAACAAACATGAAACAAAATGTGTGTGCATTCCTACTTCTGTCTGTATACACACACCAGTAAATCCTGCGTAACTTCTGTCGGCTATAGACCTGTAGCTCTGCAGTTAAATGGTACCTTGTTCTGTCGGCTGTAGACCAGTGTTCTCAACAGGCAGCTCTGCACTTAAATGGCTAATCATCCTTGGCTTTCAGCTCCCGAACGGCAGTCCATTCGTATTGTAGTGGCTTAGATCTGTGTTTGGCAGTCCATTCAAACAGATGTGCAGCAGTCCTAGTGCATTTGTATGCATTCAAAAAGACATGCGGCAATTTGTTTAGGCTTCCGCATTCAAACAGGATGCATGGCATGTTGATGGGCAGTCCATTCAAACAGATGCGCGGCATGTTGATGGAGCTGATGTCATCACGCACGTGATGACATCATTTCCGAAAGCGCAAAAATAAAAAAATTGATTGCAAAAATCGGAAATAATGGGGTGCCACTCGGGAATCGTGGCACCCCATTATTGGGACCCCAAAACTCGGGAAAAACCTAGTAATTTGGGACGGTTGAGAGGTCTGGGCACCAGTTATTTATTTTGGACAAACCTTTCTGCAGGATGGCTAGGTCATTTAAGGGTTCAGTGACTGCTTCTAGCTTGTAGTCATCTACAAACTTAGTCAGCCACAGCCCTTTGTTATTGGCTTTTAATTCTGCAAAGTAGATGCCAAACAGGAGAGGTCAAAGCACAGAACCCTGAGGTACTCCACTAGTGACTGTATTTTTTGCAGAGGTAACTTCCCTATTTTGTTTTCCTGTGTCCTATCTGTGAGCTAGTTGGCAGTCCAGTGGTTGATGTAGGGGGTTATTCCCAGTTTATTTAGCTGTTGTACTATGCCTGAGCTGGGAATTGTGTCAAAGACTTTGATCAGGTCAAGGTATGTGGTCTGTCCCACTTTGCCTTCATCCATTGCTTTGGTGACCTTTTCAAAAAAATCCCCCAGATTGAGTAAGCATGATCTGCCCTTGATGAATCCAAACTGAGATGGGTCCAATGTTTGGAGATTCCCTGGGTCCTGATTGAATAGCTCCATGATACGTTTTTCCATGCCTTTGCATATGAAGCTAATCGGACTTATGAGTCTGTAATTGCTTGAGTGTGTGGAAGGTTCTCCCTTATGCAGGTGAATGACTGTATCCATTTTCCATTCACTTGGTACAAAGCCTGTACAGACGCTGAGGTTGAAAAGTGTTGTTAGGATGGTACTAAATCATAATTCATGCCATTTAAGATTCATCCAGAGATGCTGTCAGGACCCATTGATGCAGTATTTTTAGCTTTTGATTGCACTTTTAGGACTTGGTTTTGTGTGATATCTGGAGGCAAGCCAGTTTCAGGTATATCTTGACAGACAGACAGAGGGGAGAGAGGAGAAAAATTAGAGCTAATTTTATTGTCCTATAAGTTTGCTGTCTCTTCAGCCTCATTGTAGGTAATGTCACTCACAATCAGCTCAGTGCATTGCTGCATAGTCCTTTTGAGATTATGAATTCAAAAATTTCCCAATGTTTTGAGCTTTCAATAGAGTGGCCTAGATATGTCACATTATAGCTCTTTGATTGTTTTTCAGAAGAACATTGGGTTTCTAGTTAAAATGGTTTACTTGTTTCTAATATAGTTAGAATTACATGCAGCTCATTTTTAGTAATTTTTTTTTTAATTTAAAAATTAGTTGTGGATGATGCAGTTCACTTTAGCATTCTGTGATCTTGGTCATCATCTTCTTTTGGCTGTTGCCGTTAGGGGTCGCCACAGCGGATCATCTGTTTCCATTTCTTCCTGTCCTCTGCATCTTGCTCTGTCACACCAACCACCTGCATGTCCTCTCTCACCACATCCATAAACCTTATCTTAGGCCTTCCTCTTTTCCTATTACATGGTAGCGTTATCATTAGCATCTTTTTCCCAATATACTCAGCATCCCTCCTCAGCACATGTCCAAACCAATGTAATCTTGCCTCTTTGGCTTTGTCTCCAAACCTTCCAACCTGGACTGACCCTCTAATATACTTATTCCTAATCCTGTCCACCCTCGTCACACCCAGTGCAAATCTTAACATCTTTAACTCTGCCACATCCAGCTCAACCTTCTACCTTTTTTCATTGCCATGGTCTCCAACCCATATAACATAGCTGGTCTCTCTACCCACTTGTAGATCTTCTCTTTCACTCTTACTGGTACTCGTCTGTCACAAATCACTCCTGACACTCTTTTCCATCCGCTCCATCCTGCCTGTACTCTCTTCTTCGCCTCTCTTCCACATTCACCATTACTCTGAACTATTGATCCCAAGTATTTAAACTCATCCACCTTTGCAACCTCTACTCCTTGCATCCTCACCATTCCTCTATCCTCCTTCTCATTCACACACATATATTCTGTCTTAGTCCTGCTGACCTTCATTCCTCATCTCTCTAGAGCATATCTCCATCTCTCCAGGGTTTCCTTCACCTGTTCCCTACTCTCACTATAGATCACAATGTCATCTGCAAACATCATAGTCCACGGGGACTCCTGTGATCTTGGTACTTTGTTCATTATTAGGTTTAGCTATCCAACTCTTTCAAGCATTTTCCTTTTCAAATAATTGTATTTTATGTGCTGTTAGGAACCAGTGGTAGTTATTAACTTTGGACCTGTGCTGCCTAAGCAGGCAGATTCTATCCTGAACAGCATATCGTATGTTAACTAGTTGTAATATAGCTGCAAGGTTCATAGGTTCTTAGGAGGTTACTAGGCTAATGGCCCTAGGGCCTTTACAGGCCTAGCCATGTAAAAACCCATGTACCCTAACTTATCATACCTAGATGGTCATTGTTATCTGATTCTATTATCTTATCGTAATAGGTGATTCTTATTGTAGAAGAGGTGCTAGTTTATTAACTGTAACTCCATAAGTATTATAATTTTTTTAATCTCAGGAAATAATCTCTAGGTTGCTATAAATGAATGGACTGTATGTTTTGAATGGCAAAGTTGTAACTACTGGACATTGCTCACTTAAGCTACTTGGGAATAGTTTAGTACTGCAGCAGTATTGAGAAAAGCTTATTAATACTGATTAGTATCAAGGAATGGTTATTAATATTGCATCCGGTAAAGGGGTGCTCCCAGCAAAGTTTGGTTGGATAGGATCTTTTACAATTTATGTTAGCCAGTATTGTGAAATGAGCCTCTTCATGAGGTATTTTGAGAATCCTAACCATTTTGTGTTTGAGACTCTAAGCAGCATTAAAGTATAGGAGGTATAGGACTGACATACGCCATTAATGATATCATCGAATAGGTTAAATATTCTGAGTGGGAGTACAAAACCTGCAGTTAGGCAGAAGCTGGTAGGATACTCAGTGAAGATATGGGCAAGCAACTGGTTGGCGGCATCATCTTTAGTAGTGATATTCTAGTTAATGAACTCAGCTTTGTTTTTTGCTCTTGATTTTACTTAGGAATAGAACTTCACCAGCAATTCTGGACTTTGATCAGTTGCCATCCAGTGTAAATATTGTTTATGCATAGATTTTGGAATGTAGTGAACATACTTCACCTGCAATCTCATCATTACAATGAAATCTTTGTACTCAACTAAGAGAGTCATCCAATGGAATCCACTTATTTTTATTGTTTGTATAAATATGAGCTAGCTTGTTGTTTTTTCTAGATCTTTCTGTTGATATGTACTAGCCTGTAAGTCAGCTTAGGGTCTGTTTTGATATTTTCAGATTTCAGGCATTTTAGAGAATAGTTGACTATTAAAAAAAAGATATGTAAATATATCTCATGGGTGGTTTTTTAAGAGTCTGGTTGTTGCTCTAATTACAAACTGGTTTTATTTAGCCTTATGACATTTCTTAGACATCCAGTCTATTGATGAGCAATGTTTCAAATCAGTGTAATATAATACTTAAATTTCTCTATTATTTCTGTTGTGCAACTTTCTGCCCATTTTATATTGTTCAAGAGTAAGCAATGTAACAAAAAAGGCAAAGGTAGCGTATGTTAATAGCTAGGGTCACTGTGATTTTATTTTAAGTGTTTTAATTACAGTTGTTAAAGGTAAGTTATATCTGTTTGATACTTTCAAAGGGAATGAGTCAAAATAATGGTTAGCAGTATGTGGTACAGGTACAGGAAATGATAATGAATAAAGAGATTATGATGAAAACTGAAACTCAAATAGCCTTTGATTTTATTGAGATGCCGTAGCAACTAAAGAATGGGGGTGGGAGAAATTCAAGGCTCTTCATATGTGCAAGGTGTGTTTGAACAAATGCCTATGACTCTTAGGAGTTATGTAGTCCTACGGAGATAGCCATGTTAGAACATTTGTATAAACAATGCAGGCAGTGACAAGAAGCGCAAACACTCAGCTATCAATCGATAATGATAGACAATAACCCTCCTACCCACTCCTTAGTCAATATTTTCTTCTCTAAAATTTGTATTACATTTCATGACATGTACAACACAATTAAACAAACAGTTACATTAAATAATCAAAATAAATAAATGTATTCCTTTGGGTGAATCTCATAATTACTTCATAACTTACTTGGAATGAAAGTTTTCCATCAAGCCTTTTGAAAGAAAATGTGCACTTACCTACTATTTTGTAGACTCAAAAACAACAATCTTGGTTATCAATACACTATAGCAATAACCAAAATAAAGAAAAAAGAAAAAAGTCCGCTGATCAGCACAATAAAGGTGTATCCTCCAATAAAGTCCAAAAAATGACACCCTCTGTTCGGTTCGGCTTTCACCAGCGTTTCGTATACCTCGTTCACCATTACCAATTCGATTAGAAGTTCCTGTTCCTCCTTCCCTTTCTCCTGATGTCATAACCGGTACGTCCCTGGTTACGGGACTACCCTGAGCACAAGGAACAGAGACGTCCAAATCAGGCAATTCGGATGAACCATGTAGTTCTTGCGAATGGGTTTTAATAACCCGTATAAGCTGGCTGAGTAATGAATTTCCGTTATCCATACTCGGGGATTCCTCGTAACCGACCAGCAGAACACTGATAACCAACCACTCCAAAAGCTCTCCGACTCCAAACACCCACCAAAACCAAAATAAAGAAAAAGGTTTTCAATACATTGAATACTGTTAGGTCAATTAGTTGGCATGACAATTCATTGGTAGCCAATTACTATTGTTTGGAGTATTTAAAGCTGTAATTTATGGTTTCTAATTGATTCTGATGAAGTCTCATGGTTAGAGACGAAAGCGCGCTAAATCCATGTTCTAATCTGTGTTCTGTGTGGTATGTTTGTGGTCGGCACCTATTAAATATACTTATATTTTATTTATGAACAGAGGGTGTCGTTTTTTGGACTTTATTGGAGGATACACCTTTATTGTGCTGATCAGCGGACTTTTTTCTTTATTTTGGTTTTGGTGGGTGTTTGGAGTCAGAGAGCTTTTGGAGTGGTTGGTTACCAGTGTTCTGCTGGTCGGTTACGAGGAATCCCCGAGTATGGATAATGGAAATTCATTACTCAGCCAGCTTATACGGGTTATTCAAACCCATTTGCAAGAACTACATGGTTCATCTGAATTGCCTGATTTGGACGTCTCTGTTCGTTGTGCTCAGGGTAGTCCCGTAACCAGGGACATACCAGTTATGACATCAGGAGAAAGGGAAGGAGGAACAGGAACTTCTAATCGAATTGGTAATGGTGAACAAGGTGTACGAAATGCTGGTGAAAGCCGAAGGACTAGAATCGGGTCGGACAGTGTGCGCCAACCGTTGGATGTATACAACAACATCAATTTTGCTGAATGGTTGGACAAATCATATGTTTTGATATCGAAGGAGAAGGACAGAGTTGTATCAACCAATGTTTGTTTTAAGGACAAATGTAGAACATTTAAAAACGAATTAACCAGGTACCAGAATTTGTCTTTAGATAACTGGTATTTAACTAAATGTATTGAACAAGGGATTGTACCAAAGGGGTTAAGACTAAACAAGTTCCCAACAATGTTTATGGGAACGACGAGTTTTTTAAAATTGTCTCTAACTTGTTTAATGAATGTGGTTTAGCAATACCTAGAGCTATGATAGACAACAACACTAAAATTATGGAAAGTTGTAAAACTAATATTGACCGGTTGAATGCAGAAATTAGCAATGATTTATTGTTTAAAGTTACTGAATATAAGAACATTTACTGCAGGGTGCTGCAGGATGTTGATTTTGAGGTTTCGAGAAATCATAAGAGAAAAATAGGTAAAATTGAGCGTGACATCACGGATTATCGTGAAGGGAAAGCTTATGTTAATGTCAGTAAAAGGAAGTATGACAGACACATACCACATACCTCCTATGAACAGCAATATAGGGGAGATTATTATGATGGTAATGGTCAGGAACAGAAGAACCGAAATACTGATTTCTCGTACAATAATAATAAATATAATAACAACAACTACAACGAGTTTAGAGGGGCTGCCACTAGGGAAATTGATGACCATTTAGGGGAGGGGCAAGGCCCCAGGAGGTCCGAAAGGATCAGGAATCAGAATCACCAGCATTCTTATGCAGAGGTGACGGGCAATCAGTACTCAAAACCATCTGTCCGAGGAAGATAGTAGCCAGGCCTGTTATCTGTCATGACCGGGTTACTGACATTAGAAGGAATGCTAATGTTAAAATAAAGGAAATTAATGGTGATTTTACCATTTTAAATAGTCCCGAGTTTATAGATATTAATCAGGGTGATTTACATGAAGACAATGATTGTGAATTCCTTGGTAGTGTTGACGCCAGTATGAACAGTATTTGTAGGGACAAGTGTATAATACATTCACATAACTTTAACATTTATAATTATACTGAAGTAGAGATTACTCCAGGATTTTTTGATTTATTTACTAAAGGATTTAGTTTTATACCTGTAAGAAAGCCAAAAATTGAAGAAGTTATACTTGATTTAAAACTATTCACTAGAAAATTGAATTTAGGAATTTTATTTCAGGATCAATGCCAATATGAAACAAGGGAATTAAAGAGAAGAAGCCTCTTTAATCCACCCCTCCAGCAGGACATCTTCAATTTTGAAACGTGTGTCCTTAACATGGTAAAGGAAGATTACAGGAAAAGGAAAATGATACATACAAACAATAATTTATCTATAGAGGAAGTTAAAATCCTTGAACAATTGCAAGGTAATGAGAAGTTAAGAATTATGAAGGGGGGAGGGGTAATCCTTATGGACAAGTGGGACTATACCAATAGGATGTTGACGATTTTGAATACAGGGAACAGATATCGTATTATCTCCAGGAATTAAATAAATATATTATATAGGAGAACTGATCTTATACTGGAAGATAACCTTATGCAGGGACTTATTGATGTGGATTTACACAACTTCCCGAGAGTAACAAAGCCAGTAATTCCCAAAGTTGTCGGGATTCCTAAAATACATAAACAGGTAGAGAATCCCCCTTTGAGACCAATTGTGACATCTCAGGGCTCTAAAACTCAAACTTTAGCTATTTACGTGGATGTTAAGCTAAAGTATTTTTACTTGCAATACCCACACATTCTAATAGATTTGTGTGATTTTTTGAACAAGTTTAATATTATACCTTACCATGATGATTACTCATTCTTAACAATAGATGTCAGGGACCTGTTTTCAGTTATACCCCACACTCTAGGCCTGGAATGGTTTGAAAATATGCTTACAGAATTCAATATGCTTAACGCTGATGAATATAAGGTTGTCCTAGAATGTATGGAGTTAGTTTTAAAATACAACTTTATATACTTTCAGGGTGACGTTTATCACCAGCTTGATGGTGTAGCAGTGGGCTCGGCATATGCCCCAATTTACGCTAATATAATAATGTTATACTGGGAGCTTACCTATGTATTTGGTTCATGTATTAAACAACAAATAATAGGATACTTCATTTTTTTGGATGATATCTTTATTATATGGGATGGGACAGATAAAGAAATCAGAGATTTTATTGATTATTTAAATGGAACTACCCAGTTCCCCCAATTTACCTTCCAACATACTAAGGATGAAGTTAATTATTTGGATGTTAAGATAAATAAAGATAAATTAAAAAAGGGGTATAAATCTAGGATTTATAGAAAAAATTGTTTTTCAAACTCCTATGTACATTATCAGAGTGACCATCCATTGTTTTTGAAAAAAAATGTTGTAAAAAGTCAACTGATAAGAGTCTGAAGAATGACAAATGTTTCTAGGGAATTTATGGAGGAAATGGAAGTTGTCCATAATTTGTTTAAGGAGAGAGGATATCCAAATAGGTTGATTCAGACTATTAAAAAGGAAATTGTCAAGAATCGTAACATTAAATATTGTCCACTTTTGATATGCAATGGAGATATGAGTATACCAACATTAAACATTTGGACACAAGCAGAGGTTAACCCAGCAGTGGACAATATGGGTACAGTTGTTACCCCGGAATTACCACGGTTAACCTTAACATATTATGCTGACATTGGTTGGTTGAAGAAAGGCATTAATGGGGTTTGGAATATATTCAGGAGAATGACAAACAAGACAACAATTTTTCAGCAACCCCTTAGGTTCAGTTATAGGAGGAATATGAACCTTCAGAATATTTTTGAGAGGAAGAAGGTTGGTAGTGGTGAAGGTACCCAAACTAAAAGAGGTACCCATAAGTGTGGTAGATGTGCACAATGTCCATTCTTAGCTGGGGAAAAAGAATTAACTATTACTGGAATTGGTTTTAGATTAAGGAGTAATAGTTATTCTAGTTGTTACACCAAAGGAGTAGTATATCTTGCATATTGTAAGACCTGCTGGGCTTACTATGTGGGGAAAACAGAAAGGAACCTGAGAACTCGAATTTATGAACACATAAGAGATATCAATAAAAAGAATGAAAACAATGCTTTGTTTAGGCACACACTAAAATGTAAAAATACAAATATTAAATTTTGGGTGTTAGAAGAAGTGAAACAAAGAGAGAGGGGAGGTGATTGGGAAACTTTTTTACAATATCGAGAATTAATATGGCAGATTAGATTGGATTCATGCTCCTATTTGGGCATGAATGACCATATCTCTTTGAAACCTGCATTGAAATTATTGGCATTAAATCCAAAATAATCTCCAGATTATATTTTATTATTCATAATTATTATTTTTTAGCATTGTACTTACATAACATGTTTTGGTACTTGTGTTGGTTAATATGCTTTTAGTACATGTTTTATGCTAAATTTAATTCAAATTTAAATTTATATTTAATTTATATTTATATCTTACATTTTTTACACTTACATTTATATAAATTATTTGTGTATTCTTATTTTCTTTATTATTTTTCGTGACCATAACATCATATTTACATTTATATTTAATATTTATATTCAACATGTATACACATATATACATATATGTGCAATTGTTAGTATTCTTACTTATTTAATTATTAATGATATACATTTGCAATATTCTTTACATTTTTTATTTTTTATTTTTTACTTATGAACATTTATACACTTGAGTGTGTACATTATATGTTTATACATATTTATTGTTTTTTTAAAAAAAAAATTTCTTTAGGGTGCTTGTGAACAATAATAGTTATTAATGTATTTTAATGTATTTATATACACTTTTTATTTATGATTATATATGTAAAATTCCTTGGTATCTTAGCAACTTTATGGTTGTACAAAAGGTTTTCAATACATTGAATACTGTTAGGTCAATTAGTTGGCATGACAATTCATTGGTAGGCAATTACTATTGTTTGGAGTATTTAAAGCTGTAATTTATGGTTTCTAATTGATTCTGATGAAGTCTTGTGGTTAGAGACGAAAGCGCGCTAAATCCATGTTCTAATCTGTGTTCTGTGTGGTTTGTTTGTGGTCGGCACCTATTAAATATACTTATATTTTATTTACGAACAGAGGGTGTCATTTTTTGGACTTTATTGGAGGATACACCTTTATTGTGCTGATCAGCAGACTTTTTTCTTTATTTTGGTTTTGGTGGGTGTTTGGAGTCAGAGAGCTTTTGGAGTGGTTGGTTATCAGTGTTCTGCTGGTCGGTTACAAGGAATCCCCTAATATGGATAACGGAAATTCATTACTCAGCCAGCTTATACAGGTTATTCAAACCCATTCGCAAGAACTACATGGTTCATCCGAATTGCCTGATTTGGACGTCTCTGTTCCTTGTGCTCAGGGTAGTCCGGTAACCAGGAATGTACCGGTTATGACATCAGGAGAAACGGAAGGAGGAACAGGAACTTCTAATCAAATTGGTAATGGTGAACGAGGTGTACCAAACGCTGGTGAAAGCCGAAGGACTAGAATTGGGTCGGACAGTGTGCGCCAACCGTTGGATGTATACAACAACATCAATTTTGCTGAATGGTTGGACAAATCGTTTGTTTCGATATTGAAGGAGAAGGACAGAGTTGTATCAACCAATGTTTGTTTTAAGGACAAATGTAGAACATTTAAAAACGAATTAACCAGGTACCGGAATTTGTCTTTAGATAACTGGTATTTAACTAAATGTATTGAACAAGGGATTGTACCATAGGGGTTAAGACTAAACAAGTTTCCCAACAATGTTTATGGGAACGCCAAGTTTTTTAAAATTGTCTCTAACTTGTTTAATGAATGTGGTTTAGCAATACTTAGAGCTATGATAGACAACAACACTAAAATTATGGAAAGTTGTAAAACTAATATTGACCAGTTGAATACAGAAATTAGCAATGATTTATTGTTTAAAGTTACTGAATATAAGAACATTTACTGCAGGGTGCTGCAGGATGTTGATTTTGAGGTTTCGAGAAATCATAAGAGAAAAATAGGTAAAATTGAGCGTGACATCACGGATTATCGTGAAGGGAAAGCTTATGTTAATGTCAGTAAAAGGAAGTATGACAGACACATACCACATACCTCCTATGAACAGCAATATAGGGGAGATTATTATGATGGTAATGGTCAGGAACAGAAGAACCGAAATACTGATTTCCCGTACAATAATAATAAATATAATAACAACAACTACAACGAGTTTAGAGGGGCTGCCACTAGGGAAATTGATGACCCTTTAGGGGAGGGGCAAGGCCCCAGGAGGTCCGAAAGGATCAGGAATCAGAATCACCAGCATTCTTATGCAGAGGTGACGGGCAATCAGTACTCGAAACCATCTGTCCGAGGGAGATATTAGCCGGGCCTGTTATCTGTCATGACCGGGTTACTGACATTAGAAGGAATGCTAATGTTAAAATAAAGGAAATTAATGGTGATTTTACCATTTTAAATAGTCCCGAGTTTATAGATATTAATCAAGGTGATTTACATGAAGACAATGATTGTGAATTCCTTGGTAGTGTTGACGCCAGTATGAACAGTATTTGTAGGGACAAGTGTATAATACATTCACATAACAATTTTAACATTTATAATTATACTGAAGTAGAGATTACTCCAGGATTTTTTGATTTATTTACTAAAGGATTTAGTTTTATACCTGTAAGAAAGCCAAAAATTGAGGAAGTTATACTTGATTTAAAACTATTCACTAGAAAATTGAATTTAGGGATTTTATTTCAGGATCAATGCCAATATGAAACAAGGGAATTAAAGAGAAGAAGCCTCTTTAATCCACCCCTCCAGCAGGACATCTTCAATTTCGAAATGTGTGTCTTTAACATGGTAAAGGAAGATTACAGGAAAAGGAAAATGATACATACAAACAATAATTTATCTATAGAGGAAGTTAAAATTATTGAACAATTGCAAGGTAATGAGAAGTTAAGAATTATGAAGCCTGACAAGGGGGGAGGGGTAGTCCTTATGGACAAGTGGGACTATATCAATAGGATGTTGACGATTTTGAATACAGGTAACAGATATCGTATTATCTCCAGGAATTAAATAAATATATTATATAGGAGAATAGATCTTATACTGGAAGATAACCTTATGCAGGGACTTATTGATGTGGATTTACACAACTTCCTGAGAGTAACAAAGCCAGTAATTCCCAAAATTTTCGGGATTCCTAAAATACATAAACAGGTAGGGAATCCCCCTTTGAGGCCAATTGTGACATCTCTAAAACTCAAACTTTAGCTATTTACGTGGATGTTAAGCTAAAGTATTTTCACTTTCAATACCCACACATTGTAATAGATTCGTGGGATTTTTTGAACAAGTTTAATATTATACCTTACCATGATGATTACTCATTCTTAACAATAGATGTCAGGGACCTATTTTCAGTTATACCCCACACTCTAGGCCTGGAATGGTTTGAAAATATACTTACAGAATTCAATATGCTTAACGCTGATGAATATAAGGTTGTCCTAGAATGTATGGAGTTGGTTTTAAAATACAACTTTATATACTTTCAGGGTGACATTTATCACCAGCTTGATGGTGTAGCAATGGGCTCGGCATGTGCCCCAATTTACGCTAATATGATAATGTTATACTTGGAGCTTATCTATGTATTTGGTTCATGTTTTAAACAACAAATAATAGGATATTTCCATTTTTGGATGATATCTTTATTATATGGGATGGGACAGATAAAGAAATCAGAGATTTTATTGATTATTTAAATGGAACTACCCAGTTCCTCCAATTTACCTTCCAACATACTAAGGATGAAGTTAATTATTTGGATGTTAAGATAAATAAAGATACATTAAAAAAGGGGTATAAATCTAGGATTTATAGAAAGAATTGTTATGTACATTATCAGAGTGACCATCCATTGTTTTTGAAAAAGAATGTTGTAAAAGGTCAAATGATAAGAGTCTCAAGAATGACAAGTGATTCTAGGGAATTTATGGAGGAAATGGAAGTTGTCCATAATTTGTTTAAGGAGAGAGGATATCCAAATAGGTTGATTCAGACTATTAAAAAGGAAATTGTCAAGAATCGTAACATTAAATATTGTCCCCTTTTGATATGAAATGGAGATATGAGTATACCAACATTATACATTTGGACACAAGCGGAGGTTAACCCAGCAGTGGACAATATGGGTACAGTTGTTACCCCGGAATTACCACAGTTATCCTTAACATATTATGCTGACATTGGTTGGTTGAAGAAAGGCATTAATGGGGTTTGGAATATATTCAGGAGAATGACAAACAAGACAACATTTTTTCAACAACCCCTTAGGTTCAGTTATAGGAGGAATATGAACCTTAAGAATATTTTTGAGAGGAAGAAGGTTGGTAGTGGTGAAGGGTCCCAAACTAAAAGAGGTACCCATAAGTGTGGTAGATGCACACAATGTCCATTCTTAGCTGGGGAAAAAGAATGAACTATTCCTGGAATTGTTAGTTAAAAAATGGCAAGACACCTTGGCAGAGCAACAGTCACTATTCCTGTTTCAGTTTTTTACTTACAGTTAGTGGAAAGCGAATTGGAATAAACGCCTCAGATAATTGATGGTAACCATCCAAATTGATAGCCAAAAGCAAGTTTGTGTTGGACACTAACTGTCTGTTAAGATAGCAGCTGTTAGAGTTTCACGCCTTCTGCAAACAGTTTACTGTAAAATAGTCAGCGAAACACACCGGCTGTTTAGATCCCAATAAATTTTTTGAGTTAACAGGTCGGTTTTCACCTCACCAAACAGAAAATTGTTCCACAGTTAAACAACACAAGCTATTATGTGTTGAAGTTCGGTCTTCACCTCATTACAAATGGAAACAGCTGTCCAAAATGCACTTTTAAAAGGACCACAGTGATATAATCTTGTAAATACGAACACTTTATTGACAAAAAACTGGCAAGCGCTTTCACCTTGTAGGCTTCCTCAGGCCAAACACATCACAGAGCTTTGACATATATATATACTTTAGATCTGTGTGACATCACTTCCCTTGTGCTTGACTCACATTCAAATATTTAAAGCAACACTAACTATATAAAAAATGTGTATAAAATGCAGAGTATAATGTTGGTCGACTATGATCAGCTCAACATATAGTACTTAAAATCAATTGTATAATAATAATAAATAAAAATATAAATATGAATGTCATACTTTTATTCTAAATTTGAACACTCTCTGCTATGCTAAGATGGATTATTTAAGATGACATCAAGTAAGTGTTTTTTAAAAATAAAACCTTATAAAACAAAATAAAAGCCTACTGTTAAACTTGTACCAAGTAGGAGTAGCTGTGCCAAGCAAACAATCTCAAGCTTATAAAACCAATCAATGTTAATGGATAGATAACTAAAATACTTCTCTAGACATAACATATTGGTACAAACCCTGCACTCAGTTGCATTTTAAGAAATATAAAACTTAAAAATATCAGGACTAACATTAAACACTTCAATCGAACATGTGTTAAATACCCAAGTTCAAATAAAGGCACTTCAGTTGAGCATATATTAGATACCCAGATACAACTGATTGCACTTAATTGTGCTACTGATGAGTAAAACAAATATAGTTCGCTGGAAATAGCTTATCAAAGCAATGCCTAGATTCTAGGTTATATCTCAAAAATAAAGTGATACAGCTTTCTTTAAAACTAATATAGCAGCATTAATCGCTTTTATGTTAGATGCACAAATTCAAGTAAGAGTATACACATATAATTCAAAACGTCATACAAATATCTAAAGACTAAATTGCAGACATGACCGGCTAATCTCTGTTGAACATATATTATATGGTAAATAATGTAGGTTCGCTGAATCAACATAAAATGAACCTTGTAACCTCAGCGTCAATATGATTGGAACAAGTGCAAAATGTGAGGTGTTGTGTCTTTTATTGTTAATAACAAGACACAACTTCAAGATTACATTTTCCATGCACAACAGCCCTACTGTTATTGAGGCTAGCTTTTTAACATCAACCAGCCTCTAATTAAATCCACAATTTCAAGTATAGACTTTTAAATATACTTTTAAGCATTATGAAAAGCTAAAAGACAAACGTAAATGGTTGCTCACATTCTAGTACATTTTATATTATAAAAGATATAAAGCCATATGATCTGTATAAGCTGCTTAACTCATCTAGTACCATTTACTACTTCCTAAGGTCTTTGCCTTTCAGTATTGGTTTAATAGGAATCCTGTCATTTAAGCCAGGTTCATGATCAGCTCTTAGTCTAATGATCCACTTAGTTTCATTTTGTTCTGTTCTGTTGCAAATATCCCCCCTTCTAATGGTGGGATGATTTACTTGCATGACTAGAAATTTAAATTTGTGATCTGGTGATGTATCAATAACATGCCTAGATAGTGCATTTTTATCATACTTTATCCTGATATTGTACATATGTTCTCTGATTCTATCTCTTAGCCGCCTGTCAGTCTTGCCCACATAAAATGCTGGGCAGGAACTGCAGGTGGCAAGATATACTACATGCTGAGTGTTACAATTAGCTACTGGATAAAACTTAAAACACTGTAATGTAAGGGGGTGTATGAACATTGCTTTACTGTTTATTAAATCACAATAGTTACATTTCCTGCAAGGTTGAGTACTGCCTACCTTGGTATTTGATTTAGTAATATGCTCTATTCTAGAAGAACTACATAACATCTTGTGTAAATTAAGTTTGTTCTTGTATATGAAGCTAGGGGCTTCACCTACAAATTCACTAATTCTAGGATCAACTTTCAGTATATCCCAATACTTAGAATAAGCTCTTTTTATGGCGTATACATATTGTGTGTAATGGATACAGATTTTCATCTTTTCATCATATAGAGTGGCAGAGCAACAGTCACTATTCCTGTTTCTGTTTTTTACTTACAGTTAGTGGAAAGTGAATTGGAATAAACGGTTGGTAGTGGTGAAGGTACCCAAACTAAAAGAGGTACCCATAAGTGTGGTAGATGCGCACAATGTCCATTCTTAGCTGGGGAAAAAGAATTAACTATTCCTGGAATTGGTTTTAGATTAAAGAGTAATAGTTATTCTAGTTGTTACACCAAAGGAGTAGTATATCTTGCAAATTGTAAGACCTGCTGGGCTTACTATGTGGGGAAAACAGAAAGGAACCTGAGAACTCGAATTTATGAACACATAAGAGATATCAATAAAAAGAATGAAAACAATGCTTTGTTTAGGCACACACTAAAATGTAAAAATACAAATATTAAATTTTGGGTGTTAAAAGAAGTGAAACAAAGAGAGAGGGGAGGTGATTGGGAAACTTTTTTAGAATATCGAGAATTAATATGGCAGATTAGATTGGATTCATGCTCCTATTTGGACATGAATGACCATATCTCTTTGAAACCTGCATTGAAATTATTGGCATTAAATCCAAAATAATCTCCAGATTATATTTTATTATTCATAATTATTATTTTTTAGCATTGTGCTTACATAACATGTTTTGGTACTTGTGTTGGTTAATATGCTCTTAGTACATGTTTTATGCTAAATTTAATTCAAATTTAAATTTATATTTAATTTATATTTATATCTTACATTTTTTACACTTACATTTATATAAATTATTTGTGTATTCTTATTTTCTTTATTATTTTTCGTGACCATAACATCATATTTACATTTATATTTAATATTTATATTCAACATATATACACATATATACATCTATGTGCAATTGTTAGTATTCTTACTTATTTAATTATTAATGATATACATTTGCAATATTCTTTACATTTTTTATTTTTTATTTTTTACTTATGAACATTTATACACTTGAGTGTGTACATTATATATTTATACATATTTATTGTATTTTAAAAAAAAATTTCTTTAGGGTGCTTGTGAATAATAATAGTTATTAATGTATTTTAATGTATTTATATACACTTTTTATTTATGTTTATATATGTACAATTCCTTGGTATCTTAGCAACTTTATGGTTGTACAAAAGGTTTTCAATACATTGAATACTGTTAGGTCAATTAGTTGGCATGACAATTCATTGGTAGCCAATTACTATTGTTTGGGGTATTTAAAGCTATAATTTATGGTTTCTAATTGATTCTGATGAAGTCTCATGGTTAGAGACGAAAGCGCGCTAAATCCATGTTCTAATCTGTGTTCTGTGTGGTTTGTTTGTGGTCGGCACCTATTAAATATACTTATATTTTATTTACGAATAGAGGGTGTCGTTTTTTGGACTTTATTGGAGGATACACCTTTATTGTGCTGATCAGCGTACTTTTTTCTTTATTTTGGTTTTGTGGGTGTTTGGAGTCGGAGAGCTTTTGGAGTGGTACACTATAGCAATAACCCATGGCTGGGTGTGGGTAAATCCAGCATTGCCCACACCCAGCCATGAGTTATTGCTATTATACAGTGGTGTTAGTTGTGTGTTGTGTTTTTTTTTTTGTTTACTTTGTGTTCTTTCACTTTTTCTGGACTTTTTGTTCAAGTTTGTTGTTTATTTCATTTTGTTTTATTTTAATATAAGCTATTATCAATTTTTCGAGAGATGTGAAAAGAGAATTATATAAGTAAATATAGTTGTTAAAGGTATTGCTATGTTTTCTGTTGTATTTTTTTTATGTTTCTATACCGCTTTTGATATCTTTGTTGTTTACCTTCAGCTGTTGGCTTGAGTTCTTCTTAGTGAAGTACCTGTAATGAGATATTTTGTTTTCATTTAGTTATGTATTTTATTTTTTATGTTTTAAGTTACTTATAAGCATAAATTTAATTACTTATTAATTAGACTGTAATGTTTCGGGTAATTGGTTTGTTTATTCTTTTAGTATTTATATTGTAATGAATTGTTGAGAATTTATTTTATAGCTCATAGTAATATGATTAAATTGGGTGGCCAAGGTAGTGCAGCAGTTAGCGTTATTGCCTCACAGCAAGATGTTTGCCGGTTCAATTCTTGGCTGGGGTGCCTTCTGTGCAGAGTCTGCATGTCCTCCTTGTGGTCGCGTGGGTTTCCTCTGGGTGCTCCGGTTTCCTCCCACATCCCATAGACATGCAGTAGGTAGATTGGATACACTAAATTGGCCCTAGGTGTGAGTGTGTGCATGTGTGTGCCTTCTGTGGAAGGTTGGGCGCCGGGCTGGCAACTCAACACCATAAAACTCCACTACCAGTCATGAGCGGACAGATGATCTGCTGTGGTGACCCCTAAATGGGAAAAGCCAAAAGAAGAAGAAGAAGAAGAAGTAATATGATTAGATTGTTATGCATATTTTAAGTTGTTTATGGGGCTGTAAGTTTTTTTTTACTTTGAAGTGATGTCCGATTAATGGAGAATGCATGCTTAACTGTTTTTGTACATTTCTGTGTTTAAGGCTGATCTGGTGTTTGATATGCAGTGCGGTGTTACTTGACATATTGTGTTTTAAATACAGAAGACAGCAGTATAGTACTTTTTGAGTTACAATGGACCACATACAAGGAAAATCAGGTTATTTTAAATTTTATGTACCTGATTTCCTTTGTATGTAGCTCTGGTTTGCATATAATGACAGGAATGTCTGGCTGTTGATTGATACTTTAGCAGCAGGTCTTTTTCCTGGTGTTATATGCTCGACTTACATGATAAATGTGAGGTTCCAATCAGGAAAGTGAGCTCATTATCCAGTCATACTGTATTCATGTAGTACATATCAGCATGTTATGTGCCAGCAGAGGGTGGGTATGCTCCAGCTATTTGGAAAGTAAATGGACTGAGGAAGAGACCATTTGCAGGCACAGCCCTGGTGATGAGATTCACAAAATCGAAAATAGAACAAATTGAAAAACACAGAGTAATCACTGAAGGTAGATAATCCAATAGACAATTGATACAATAAGTAAATAACACTACCAGAGTAGAAAATCAAACATGAATTAATTTTAGCAGTACTTATAAGAGAGACGCAGTAGCTAAGAACAAAGGATCAAAGTAAAAGTGATGCATATGAGGAGGGAGTTAGATTATGTGTCCAGTGGAAAGGTAATTACAGTCAGATTTTTGGTGAAGGTGTTTTTTTGAGTTGAGCTCTGAAGGTGAGGAAGGTGGAGACTTATTTAAAGTAAAGTGAGAGGGATTGCCAGAGTCTGGGTGCAGGAATATAGAAGGAATGGTTGGTTCAGTGCAGTTTACTCTGGGGTGTCTGGAGTGAGGGAGTTAATTGGGAAAGGGTGCAGAGGTTGTAGGGGGTAGTTTTATTAGGGAGTTTGGCTGCAAGAGGTATAAAGGCACCTGGTTGAAGTAGTTTGAAAACAAGAGAGCTTAGAAATGGTACTCCCCACCTAACTTATTTGGCCTTGAAATTTAGAGTCTATAAAGTATACAGAATTCAAAGAAAATGCTTTCTGTTCAGCTCTAGACTGGAGAAGTAGCCAGTCCCATATTCCTCATGTTCACATTTCCTACGGGTTTCTTCAGATTCTTCTTATTTCCCTTTTCATTTGTTTTGCTATACTTTGATTTTTAATATACTTTAGTTTCTTTTTTAAGTTTACTGCAAAGTGTGTAGCCTTACACTATTATAGACCGAATTAACTACAATTCTTCCACAACTAAACTTTTTCTCGTCTCAGAGAGATCTATGCATGCCTTTTCTCTCAAGATAATGGTTAACTCCTTCTGAGCCATGTCTCCCCATGACATGTTTCTAATAAAGTTCAACGACAGCTAGCTCACCGTTCTATTCTCCTGATAACTTAAAAGTTGTTAGAACATTTATAGATGTCTTTACTGTACACATTTTTTTATATTATGTCTGTATAGTGTAAAAGTACTGTTGTACATGTTTTAGAATAAGCTACCACTATACTTGATTTTTTGCAATACTTATACATGTTTAAGTAACAGCACTGTTTATTTCTCAGTTTTATCAGCTGTCTTTCTATATTGCCTCCATATTACTGTTGTACTGCCAGGTTGTAGATGAAAATGAGCTCTGGGCCAGTCTACTTGCATGATTAACAAACACACAAATAAATAACTACTTACATCTTTGTATTCATGTTTCCTTTTCTCCATTCTATTTCATCTCTTCATTCCTTTCTTACTTCACCTTAAGACAGCTCCTGGCAGAGGAGACCCCCTTACATATCCCTTATACTTATTTCCTTTTGTCTCTGTCTACATATTTATATATATAATTAATATATATATATATATATATATAATCTAACATTCCCAGCTCCTTTATTCTTGAATATTGATTATTGAATTTAAGTAGTTTGAAATTTGTTGGCAGTATGTAGAGGTGAATTACATTTAAGTGGGCTTTCCTTTCAGTCATTATTTTCCCCTACTAATTTGCTAATGGAGTACCAGAAGCATGCTGTGTTCTCAATGTCTTTCTCTAGCAAGATGTAGTAAAATTATTTTTGTTTGGCAAATTCTGTTCTGACAGTTATTACAAAGTGAATGGTAAATATTCATAGAGTTAGTGGTGTCACTTTTTTTATACTCCCTCCAGCAGCATCTTTTCTAACCGTGTGTTCCCTGACCTATTTCTTTTTCCTGAGAAAAGCATTGTTTCTTAATCTTATTATTGTTGAAGGGACATGTTTATTGACTATGTCAAAAAGTATCACTTTAAAGCAATGAATAAATTATTTTATATCTGATGTGTTGTTTAGGAAACGCCACTTGACAATATTTAGTTGTTCGTGATAAAATGATAATATTCATAGGTTCATAGGTGTTTACTAGGCTAACGACCACAAGGGCCTTTTTAAGCCTAGCCATGCATCTCAAATCTCTGACAAGTTCTGGGGTTTGGGAGATGAACCGTTTACAGGTTACCTGTGTCCATTAGAGACATAGGTGCCAAAGCAGGGATGAATTTCTGGTTTCCCATTCAATTGTCCAAGTTGCAGCTGAATTAGGTTAGGTAGGAACTCTGCTTCACAGGGATTGGGGCCTGTTCCATAGACAGGATAATCTCTGGGATATATACCTATCACAGGCAAGGCTTAAGACTTTAGAATGGATAATATGGTTCATAGGTTCATAGGTTCATAGGTTTATACTAGGCTATCTGCCCTAAGGCATTTATAAGCCTAGCCCAAACTTTTGTGGCTTACGCCACCCCTTATATGAAAAAATACTGTGCCCATTAGTTTGTTGTGCCTCTGTCCAGCAGTGACACAGATATGATTCCCGGGGTAAACCTACGATCTCCCATCCACAGGTCTAGATTTCTCTTGAACAGAGTCAGCGAGGTGCTCTGCCTCACATGGACCGGGATTTTATTCCACAGCATAGGGAGTCTCTGAGTGATAAATCTATCCCTCCAGCACGTCCTATTTATAGCCGTGCTAAGGTTTAAGTCGCTTGCTCTAGTGGTTTTGGTGGATTTGGATTTTTGAGGTGGAGCATGTCCATTAATTCCGGGTTGGACATGGCCTTGTATGTCAGGCACATGTCACCTCTGAGCAGACGGTATGTGACTGAATAGAGCTGGAGTTTCTTCAATCTGGCAGCATATGACAGATTTTGGAGTCCCTTTATCCTTTTGGTGAGGAACTTTTGGGGTCTCTCCAATTGCTGCAGATGTCGGGTGAGATACATCCCGAATGGGGCATTGTACTCGATCATTGGTCTGATAAGTGAAGAGTACAGTGGAACAATGACCTCACTAGATCTGGATGTGAATCCCTTCATGATCAGGTAGGCAATGTAGAAGGTCTTTCTAACCACTTTAGCAATGTGAGTGTCAAAAGAAAGGCCACTGTCAACCTGGGTCCCCAGATCCCTGATAACCTCTTCTGTGCTTAGTGGATTGCCACCTATATGGTAGCTTGGGGTTACCTTGTTTTTCCCGAAGGGTATGACTATACATTTTTTGGCGTTTAACTTCAGGCCATGGCTCTGGCACCAGCTATCTGTTTCTGTGAGTCCCTTCTGAAGGATATCCATGTCCGATACACTTTCCACTATGGCGCCCAGTTTGCAGTCGTCTGCAAACTTTGTCAGCCAAAGTCCTCCCATGTTGGCCTGTACTTCTGAGAAGTAGATGCCAAACAATAGGGGGCCAAGGACCGAGCCCTGTGGGACACCACTTGTGACCGGCTTGGAGTCTGACACAGCGCCAGCAACTCTGACCCTGTGGGTTCTGTCCTTAAGCCAGTTTGCAACCCATCTTGTGACATATGGGTTTACATTTAAGCTGGTAAGTTTTTCTACAATACCCGAGTGGGGTATTGTGTCGAAAGCCTTTGCAAGGTCAAGGTAGGCTGTATGGACTGCCTTTCCTCATCAATGGCCTTGGTGACTGTTTCAAGAAGTCAACCAAGTTCAAAGGCATGATCTTCCCTTGACAAAGCCAAACTGGGTCGGGTCCAATGTCTGCAAGTCCCCTATATCTTTGTTTATGAGCTCCATTATGATCCTCTCCATAGCTTTGCAGACTAGACTTGTTAAGCTTATGGGGCGGTAATTACCAGGGTCCGTGAGGCGCCGCCTTTGTGGAGTGGGACCACAGTTGCCGTCGCCACTCCTTGGGCACGTATCCTGTGGTAAGGCTGAGATTAAACAGCTGCCTTATGTGCGGGTTTAATTCCTCATTTAGCTCGTGTAGCACACAGCCGGGGACACCATCCGGTCCCATTGATGCTGTGTTTTAGCTTTAGAGAGAGCAGCTTTCACCTGCGCATTTGAGATGTTCGGGAGGCTACACTCGGCTGGGATAGTTATCTCTCCTTTAGGGGGGGAGAGGGGGGTGAAGTTTGCACTGAACCTGTCTGCCAGTATGTTGGCAATGTCTGTGGGTTCAGTGATTTTTGTATCATTTTGGACTAATTCTGAGCATATCTGGGAGTTTCCACCCAGGTTCCTAACATAGCTGAAAAAGGCCTTATGATTTTCCTTTGAATCCATGGCAATTTTTCTCTCAAAATTGGCCTTAGTTGATTTTATGAGTGCTCGTATTTTTTTACTAATAATGATCAGGGGTGACTTCCCTTTTATGGATTTTGTTCTATCATGTAATAGCTTTCTCCTCTTATTGTAAAGTTTGTTAATGGCTGGGGTCCACCAGACTGGACGTTTGCCCTTTGTGGAAAGAGTCTTGGTTTTATTTGGGATTGCCTGATCCATGCAGTCCTGGAGGTGTTCATAGAAGGCATTTGTAAGGGCTTCCGCAGCTTGGGTTGTGGCTTCCTCTGGCTCAGGGGCCTTGAAGGATACCACACCAGTCTTGAGTAGTGTGAAGTTTGCTTTAGAGAAGTTCTTCACTATGGTCTTGGTTGTTTGGGGTGGGGGCGGGATGTGGATTTCCAGTGAGATTAGTTTATGATCAGATCTCACCAATGAGGGATATACTTCCGGTGTGGAGCATTTTGTCCCCATGTTTGTGACAATGAGATCTAGTATATTTTCTCCTCTTGTGGGAACAGTGACTAGCTGTTCCATGGCATTTGAATTTATGAACTCCAGGAACCGTTGGGCTAGAAAGTTAGGGCTTGAGTAATGTTCCCAGTCTATATTCGGGTAGTTGAAGTCACCCAATATGATGGTGTTTGGAGATACATTTATACCCTCCAGTGTCTTCAGGAAGGCTGTGTGGGGTTCCTGAGTTTGAGAGGGTGGCCTGTAGCATGCTACAATTTGTAGAGCAGTTTTGCCTATGGTTAGTTGCACCTGGATGGTTTCCGAAGCTTCGTGCGTTGCCACCAACCTGGAGGTGTGGGTATCCTTTATGAATATGGATACACCCCCTCCTTTTGTGGTGTGGTCCGGGTTTTGGGGCCGGAACGCCGGAACTGGGTGTTGTTTGTTTTGTGGATATGCAGTAGGTATTTTGTTTTGTAACTTTTTTTTGGCATTTAGTATTGCAATCAATGACATTCTATCATATGACATAATAAACAATGGGATCCATCTTTATAACTATAACACACTATGCTATAACAGTGTAGTATGTTTATTATTGTCTCTTCTATGCTACTCTGCCTCTTATTTTTACCTCATGTATATTAACCATCTGTCTCCTTTCTTTCTTATATCCACCACTCTACCCCATGTCATCTCAACCCTCAACTCAGTTGTAACTCATCATGTCCCTTGAAGCACATTCTCTCATATATGGTTGTGATATTATGTCTTTTCCCCGTAGCCATTTCACTTTTCCCTGCTGGTTTTGGAATCAGTGATAGCAAATACTGTCAGGTCTAACATGAATTAGAGGCCACCCTAGACTTCCATCATTCCAAAATCACACCCCCTTTTATATTATATGTTCCCATCATCCCTCCTCATCATCTATCATTTTTAAAACCCATTGCTTTACTCACTCATCTTCTGCATGTAACCTAACCGATATTTCCCACTACCACACTCTTTCATGCCTTAGAAACCATCTTTTGTTCACTCCACATGCAACAACCCCTAGTTCTTCCTTTTTCTCTCAATTTTAGCTCCTGTCATATAATTCTAGTAAAAATAGTTAAACTCCCAACTGTTCTCTACCGATAAAGCAATGTACTTTTCTCCAAGTTTCTTTCACTTGCTTCCAAATGCCCTGCTTTACTTTATATTCCCATCACATATGCAGATGATCTGCAACTGCCTCACCATACTACCAGCATTTCACCTCAGGACACTACCTCTACATTGCCACCAACATTTCCTCTCAGGACACTACCTTTCCATCTTCAGCCATAAGGGTGTTCAATGCCATCAATGAATCAATCTCTAGTATACATCTTCTTTTGGGTCAGTTCTTGTTAAACCCCTTGCTATTACATCCTTGATCCCACATTCCACTCTGCCATGTGCCTTCCAGGTCTATATTAGATTGGCAAAATGGCATTACAGCGAATGCTGCTTCGCCGACATATATAGAATGAAATCCAAAAAGAGCGAAAGCTCAGGTCAGTGATTTTTTTTCCCAGGGAAAAAAAATTGTTTGGCCTGAGCCATGACATTGTCCTTTATCCCACTGTAGTGCGATCTCGGAGTTGGTAAATTTAGTTGGGGGGTGTGGAGGGTACAGCCCCCCATATTGGGGGGTGTGGGGGTGAAGCCCCCCCCCCCACTTTTTATGTTTTAAGTGGTGTGTTGGGTTTTGTTGGTCTACCGATTTTTTCCCTGGGAAAAAAATCAGTGACCTGGGGTGTCGCTTTTTTTGGATTTCGGTTTATATTTGTCGGCAAAACAGCATTCACTGTAATGCCGTTTCACTGATCTAATATAGTCCCATGCCTTCCGATATCTTATCCTTTGTTTTATTAGTTGTTCCATGGGTTCTTTTGCACTTGTAATTTGCAGCTATTGATTCACCAGACCTGTCCTTCCTGTTAAGGTCTCATTCTACTGCTGTCCAGTCATTCATTATTGTCAGCTTCTCCTTTAAACCCTCCTATCTCTCATCCCTTGTATAAGTGCTTAACCTATGCCACAACCCTTCTGTACACTAACTTATGCCACAACCCTTCTGTGCACTAACCTATGCCACAACTCCTCAGTGCACTAACCTATGCCACAACCCTTCTGTGAACTAACCTATACCGCAACCCTTCTGTGAACTAACCTATACCGCAACCCTTCTGTGAACTAACCTATGCCACAACCCCTCTGTACACTAACCTATGCCACAACCCTTCTGTGCACTAACCTATGCCACAACCCCTCTGTACACTAACCTATGCCACAACCCTTCTGTGCACTAACCTATGCCACAATCCTTCTGTGAACTAACCTATGCCACAACCCTACTGTACACTAACCTATGCCACAACCCTTCTGTGCACTAACTTATACCACAACCCTTCTGTGAACTAACCTATGCCACAACCCTTTTGTACACTAACCTATGCCACGACCCTTCTGTGCACTAGCCTTTGTTCATGGTCAAGCTGAAAGCAATTGCTCCAATTCTCAAAATCTTGATAGTCCCCATTCCTCTCTTTGC